>NC_068981.1:166560456-166569362 GCF_001194135.2 Octopus bimaculoides
TATATATATTATATATACACACACATATATATATAATATATATATTATATATACACATATATATAATATATATACACATATATAATATATACACATATATACACACATATATATAATATATATACACATACATACACACACACACACATATATATATATATATATATATATATATATATATATATATAATACACACACACACACACATATATATATGTGTGTGCATAATATATATATATGCACACACACCTCTGTTTCCGTCTCTCTTTCCTCTAACTTTGCCAGTGACTGTTTTGGTTGTCTCCGTACGGAATGGCGATGACAGTCAATAGTTAATAATAATTTTTTTTCTTTTTAAAATAATTGATATATTTAATATGCCACATTGACATAAAACACCAAATCTAAGATTGATATGGAATTAGAGAAAAAATACAGAGTTCGGTAATGATTACAGTATCACACAATCACATGCACACACATGGATATATGAATGCCTTGAGTCAAAGATTAAAAGAACTTGTATAAAATAAATAAATAATGAACTATTCTCAAAGGGATATTTAAAAAAAAATATTATATATATTTATATATATAGTGCTGGTCAAAGACTGACAAACTGTTTTGAAATGCTGTATAAAAACGGTTTCATATAGCTGCTCAAATCAAGGAGAAATATATATATTAGTCAGTTACACCGAGGTTGACCTGGGGCTAAACAACAACGTTATTAACCTGTGTAGGGCAAATTCAATGAAATTGATTGAGTCAGTGGACATTGACTGAAGAAGGTTGGGAGATTCATCCTTTTATAGTACTTATCGACTCCCACTACGTATCAAAGGTGAAGTCTAAGTACCGCAAGGTATTTTGATATAACCACACAGAATGAACACGCTTTTCATAGGATGTTCGGATAAATTCAGCTTTGAATAATGTTTTTCTTGTACTTGCTAACCTAGAGATAAAATAGAAAAAATTGAAACATGCATAAATATATGTATGTATATATACACACACCCACACATTTCATTTTGCGTGATGTGTGTTTAGTGTTGTAGTCAACTCAGAAGCAGAACGAAGTTTAATCAGTTTGTTTTCGTGTTAAGAAACTGCTCCCTATAATCTACTTAAAAAGACGATAGAGAGAAGCTAACCCGACTTGTTATAAATATAAATTCGGTAACTTTCTATAAACTTTGTCCTACAAAATTTTTTATTTTAATGTTTGCTCGTTAAAAAAAACAAAAAAACTCCGTAACAAGTTGAATAAAACTGGATCTCGCATTTATGGAGCAACTGTCAATTGAGTTAGGCATAGTTATCAACAATACTTATTTTTATGTTACCTTTCTGTTTTTAAAGTTGAGTTACTTGTTCTAGTTAATTACTCCTATCTATTTTGTCAACAATCTCGGTCAGAGAAAATGCAATAACAAGTTCGGGTGACATTTAAAACAAACAAAAAAAGGGGGCGAACGATAGTCTGAAACGTTCAAGTTATAATAATAATTATTTCTACTATAGGCACAAGGCCAGAAACTTTGAGGGAAGAGCTGGTCAACTACATCGACCTCAGTGCCCAACTGGTACTTTATTTTCTCGGCCATAGAAAGATGAAAGCAGTTTTCATTGAAGTCCAACGTTTTTATAATCGAGGAACGGGAATTAGGGAGTTAATTTCTTGATAGTCTTATTATGACAACCACAAAGTCATAACTTTTGATGGTAGGGCATATTCGATGTAATGGATATCAATTATTGACGAGTGCTTATTTTATCGCATCAGAAAGGTGGACAGAAAGTCGACCCTGGCGCAATTTCAAGTTAGAACCAAAATAAATTAAAAAATGGAATTCAATTAAATATCTTCTCCAACGCTCAAAGAACCACCGCCCTTGTTAATTATAATTTCTAATACTTGGCCATGGGTGCGGTATTATTGATCTACTCAATTTCAGTACTTAACGAATACATATCTTATTGACTAACCTCAGAATCATAAAAAGTAAAGTTTACTTTGGCGAGATTTGAACTCAGAATTTAAAGGGACGTAACGAAATACCATCTTGGTTATTTCTGTTACTTACCATCCTTAATAATAATATTGATAGTGATGATGAGAGTTCTCAATGACCTACATACCATTTTTCCCCTGCTTATGGCATTTACTCTGTTTTTCCATAAGCGGGAAAAGGATGGGATCTACATCGATGTTATCGAGCCAGACGGGGAAGTTTCTACATGGTCGTTCGACCAGCTAGAAACAGTAGTTATATTCTCCTCAAACCAGATCTTATCTTAAAAAGAAAGGGCACATCGGATAATGTAATCCTGGATATCATGGCTGGGACCTTTTTATCATAATTCTACTTGATAGAGCTGATGTGGGGGCTAAGCAATAAAATCCATCCAAGCAAGCCATCGGAGACCTTGTGCGCTTCTTAAAGCTTACCAAGTATCTTTCGATTTAAATCCCGTTGGTGCGACTTATGCCTTTCATCCACCATCATTCATTTCTTAGAGTCGTTTATATATATGTTGATTCAATTCTAACTCTTTGTAGTAATGGTTACTTGCGTCGTAGAGCGAGGGCAAACCAATTCCGTAGACTGGAGTCGATTGTTTTCGTCGGAACCATTTCCATTTTATTGACACTGTGTTATCTGTGGAAAAAGTTTGAATGAACTATTATAACTATACTAATTTCTGTATACCCATACGCACCTTTCTTTCTATATATATATATGTATAACGTGAGTGTGTGTGTATACATATGTATGTATATTTGTGTGTATGTGTGCATATATATATATATATATATATATATATATATATATATATATATATATATATATTACATGCAAAAACCCTATATAGGATTATGCATTATATGCACAGTCGCTTACGTACACACGCACACGCACAACATCCATTTAATTAACCTCGTGCCTACATTTTATTTATGCACGCCCGCACACACACGCACACACTCAATTCGTGCGTATTTAAATATAGTACCTCTCAATACTGATTTAATTAAGTATAAAAATACGCTCTTTTAGTCATCAATTTACGAACCGAAGCCAAACTTGTCTGTCATAAGTTGTACAAATATTAATATAATTGGTATATATGGATACCTTGCTTGTTATGTCACTATTACATGTAAATTTCGTTTCTTCATTTTCTTCTCTCTCGTGTATATTTTATACTTAATTGTCGAACCTCTTAAAAAGGAAATCTCTCTACCCACGCTTTCTCTCTCCCTCTCTCATATATGTGTGTGTGTGTGTGATTGTTATTTTATATGAATGTGGTTAATTTGATAAGCAGATTCGACTTTGATAAAAGTAGAATAGCAATGTGGTTTATTTACAAACAATACGGTGGTGCACCAGCATGACCGCAGCCACTTGGCTGAAACACATAAATAAATAAATAAATAAATATCGTGCATATTTCCCAGAAAACTTGTTCTTGCTTCCTATGCTGAGATGAGCTATGCAAATGTTTACTTCTCATACTAAATCAACGTTGTTAAAATGACGGTGACGAGTTCCATGACTGTACTGCTACCAATAGCAACAGCATCAACGAGGTTTATCACTTAGTGACTGTTAAGTAATGGTTATTATAATCGATAATAGTATGACTAATCATCTTAATGTTAGGTTAATGGTAGAGTTTAGAAGTGTGACTGAGATAGGCAAGAGAATTGCCATAATTGCAATGTAGATGATGATGAAATGGGGGGGGGGCTATGAGGATTCTAATTTACTGCAAAGTCAACAACCTATATATAGTTATTAAAGATGAGAGAAAATGAGTTGTGAAGCACCTGCTTCTCCGCTGAGCAGTAAGTAAAGGAGGTAAAGGGAATTCTAGAAGCTAATTCGATTCTCCAAGAACTTACTTTATAAACACGATACCCTCCAGAGTATAGCAGAGGAAAAAGAAAAAAACAAGCTTGTAGCCACGATTTGGGCGGCGGCGGTGGTAGTAGTATCACCAGTGCAATTGTCAGTGCTGACAGCTAAAGCAAACAGCTGTAAGTTGAAATGTTAGACAACAATCGAAGTAATTATTAGCTACAGTGACAACTTGTTGCTTGATTAGAAATAACATTCAAATCACCCCCAACCTTCTTAAAAAGACTATTCGAAATAGCCATAGTTGTAATGCCCTTCGTCTTAGCTCTGTTCGGCCAGAATTAACCTGGGTGAATTATTTTAACATAAGCGACGTGCGCTCGTAAATTCAACCTAGCCTTGTTTTAACATATGGGAGAATATACAAATAATAACAACAGACGAGGACAGGTGGTGTAAATAACAAAAGTATATATTAGTATGACGCTCGGGAATACGGAAAGTCTTTGACGTTTCGAGCTACGCTCTTCAACAGAAAGAATACGGAGACAAGGAGAAAAACACGGAGAAAAAAAATTGAATAGTGTTCAGTCAACGGTCAATCATACTTTTACTTTTCTGCCATAGCCTACTATCAACATCATGATACAGATGTTTCTTTTTGTTCACTCGTTACCTAATTTCATTGTAAAGATTATAATAAATCTATATATTTCTTAAATGTGTTTCTTGCTTTTCCTTTCCTTGTCACTTTCGAGAGTCCTACGTTTCATCAGACTTTTCAAATGGGGTTTCAGTACCTACTTTTCCACCCCACCCCCTTTATTATTATTTTGCATTTCTACATTCTCCATTCATTTTTATATAATAAGTAGATTTGATTTGAACATTTGGAAGATGAAAGCATAGTGTTGCAAACTCCAAAACAACATGCTCAAAATATCAGGTAAAGAGTAATGTATTGAAAATTATATGGGCACTTTTTTTCATCTCATTATTAATTAAAAAGATAACCATAGAAGCGTTATTATGAGAGGTCTTTGGAATAAATATGATAAATGAAAGTGTAGTGGAACCATAAGACATTA
This sequence comes from Octopus bimaculoides, assembly GCF_001194135.2. Classification (NCBI taxonomy): domain Eukaryota; kingdom Metazoa; phylum Mollusca; class Cephalopoda; order Octopoda; family Octopodidae; genus Octopus; species Octopus bimaculoides. Next base: position 166,565,417 of record NC_068981.1, read on the forward strand.
GTAATTAATAAGATTGAGTTATCTGTTAATCAACTTAATCACTTAGTGGATTATCCTACAACTGTGCTGCAACACTGTAAACAAATAATACATCCTACTACACTGGAGAAAACCCCCCCAGAACCAACTGTAGTTATTTTAGCACTGTAACACATGCAAGATGTGTTTATGAAGAAGTCAAACTCTCCCTTATATCATATCCTACAATCTTCAAAAAAGAGTACATTAGATCAGGGGTTTTCAAACTGTGGTCCGCGGACCACAGGGGGTCTGCAAGGGCAAGACAGGGGGTCCGTGGACAGCAAATACTTTTTATGGGCAATTTGATTTTATATATGTTTTTTAATTGAAATCTTTTAATTGACAATAAACTTATTTGTTAAATACTGTTAAATAAATAAATGTAAAAATATGTTATTTTAAGCAAATATTTATGTATAAATTTCATAAGCGTTTATAAGGGGGTCCATAAGGTAAAGCCTGAAATATAAAGGGGTCTGCAAGTCAAAAAGTTTGAAAACCTCTGCATTAGATAATGGTATCCTAGATGCACTCTATGCAAGATTGAGATGGTTATGGCTGGAATGCCTTTGAACATTGATCTGTTTGGTCAGTATTGACCTGGGACTAAGAAAGCACTGACAGTCAACAAAACCTTCACCTCTTTCAGCAGGACAAAAACTCAGTTGCTATACATATCAAGGAAAGGTTTCTACCTATCTTCTCTACTCTTGAACAACATATAATTAAAACTTTGAAAGTCACTACAAATGCTAAGCCTGACCATCTTTGATCTTTCATGGTGGCCTTCCCTATATATTATCAAAACTACATGACAAAAGCTAGAATTCTTCTTTAGAGAGAGAAATTACTTCAGCCCATGTGTTGACTTTACTCTCTAAAGCTCAAGTAAGACTCACATCTGAGTACATTTTACATGTGTGAGATGGTGCTGCTACTGTACACTCAAACAAGCAAAGGAAACTATTTGAATGACTAGTTAAGATTCCTTCACTAAAGTACAACCATCTGTTGCTCACATTTTCTGTTTCTTGTTACTCTTCTACTGTTATCTCAGCCTCTGCATCTCTGAAATAGTTAGTTGTATACCCCTTATTTACATCCAGCTAACCCAGCAAAATCTCAAATCTCAATCCCTATACTAACCACTGTTCTCAATTTCACCTTTAGAACTGCATCTTTCTGAAATTCCATTCCCTTCCATGATTTTCCTGCAGACATTTACCAACAGATGTTCAGCCTGAACATCAACCATATCAAATTTGCCTATTGGAGATGGCTTTCAAAGGACTAATTTATAATAAATCATCTGTAATAAAAGTATAGGAAATGTACAACAGCTGATAAAAAAAAAAAAAAATTACTGAAAAGATTGAGTTATTAGCGAGGTAGTTATTGTAAAGCTAGCACAAGTTTAGTTAGATTTGGTTGAAATGTAGTTTGAGTTTGAACAAGTACATAGAAATTCAGGTGTTATATTTCTTATAATAAACAACTTTATGCTTGTTAACCTTGGGAGATGGAACTAATATTCTATAATGTAAATGGTACATGACGGCTGTACTAGTTCCATATGAGAATCCTTAGCAATCAAAATTAGAATTGGCAGTAACTTTAATGGGAATTGCCCACCTAGATTCTATTTTCTCTTCTTCATAAGGCTTTGCAAAAATCACACATAGCTTATGACTGGTTGTTCTTCAAAATATTTCTAAAAACAAAAATGGGTAGGATACATTGAAAATAATTGGAGAAGAATTGAGTTAAACATTTAGATTATGTGGGGATGGTTCTCATTTAGTGGGAATGGTATGTAGTCTAGTAAATTCAGAAGACTAGAAGTAATTTTTGTAATGTTAGAAGAATTAGAAACACATTAGACTAATGAGTGCTAGGAGAGAAGTTGTTGGGAAGACTACAAACCACAAAACTTTGCTGTCAATTGTCAAAAAGTAGATAATAAAGTGATTTAAACACGTAGTACATCCTGACACTCCAGCTCTAGCAAATATGGTCATGTATGCCCTACCTCATCTGTAAAAGAGGTATAGGGAGACTACAAGTCTGGTTGAGTAATGTCAATTAATGGACAGGCAGGATGATGGTGGAAAACCTTGAAGATGACCAGCAAAGTTGGAAAAAGATGGGGGTGTCAAATTTGTTGCCATGCTCTTATGGTTTCCTTAGGGTATGGATTTTGATTGATTGTTTGAGAGGAAGAATACAGATGACTAATGGGCAAGTGGTTGTAGATTGTATGAGAAAGCTTCTGAATTATGCAGCTGGGTTTGGGTGGAGATACAGCCTTGAACAGATGTGTTTACACTATCCCAGATGGATGATCAGTTACAACTTATAAAATCAACAATAGTTCAGGAATGAGATATTTTGTCTGATTTTGATAAAAAAAAATTCAAATTTAAAAGTATTTCCCATAATCTGGAGCTAGAATAGCATAAATATATATGATTAAGCCTGTAATAAAATATCTAAATATTGCATCTGTAAATAAGCTATAAAAATTTGGCTGTTATTTCTTAATATTTTAGATTTATTTTTAATTTTTTTTCTTTACACCTACATTTTTGTATTTGAATTTGAGAACATGTTATCTGAAATGAATTATTATTATAATGTATATTAGTAGTATTTGCCCAGATCAAGCAAAATAGTAGTTAGGTCTAGTTAGTACTGGAACAACATTTAAAATTATCTCTGTTCTACCCATCAATTATTATTATCAGGATTTTCATCTTATTATTACTATGACTACAACCATAAATCAAATTTTATTCAATTTATATTCACCAATGTAAAATTTCAAAATATAATTAACACTTCTCTAGTTACATAAATGGTTTTGTTAGTGTTAAAATGATTTCATCAGTTCTGGCTTCTTTGTGTCAAATTGTCTTTCTTAATAGGGAACTGAGAAAACTCCCTTCTTACCTAGTGTTCTGAAAATTTAAATCTATGAATATCACTTGAATCCTTCATTAAATTCACTTTCCTAACAATGTTAACAATGATTGACTGAAGCAGTTGATTTCTCTAACTTAATGTTCTGGCAAGAAGAAAACAATTTTTGTTTTTATTCTGAGGGCTAACTGCCATTAGATAATGATGTAGAAGAATTTGATATTATTTCCAAAATGGAGCTAAAGCTAATGTTGATAATCCTTCTCCCTTGCATTCTTCCTATAATGGATACAAAGTGGAAATTCTATTCACATTTTAAATACATTGCTAATTGTAGTTTATTTGTTATAATTCCAGATTAACATGGGTGGAATGAGATTGGATGGAGCAGTTAATTTTACAGCAGGATATTCTTCAAATAACTAGCTTCTCAGAGTGAAGTAGTAGTACTATTTATTGGCAGTTATACTGAGACAAGCTGAGTTATGTGCCTTGCCTAGGGATACAACTTTATAGCTGTACTGGTTAGGTGCTGATCACAGAATCAGTAGGTAGTACAGCATTATAACCTTTCAGCTAGTCTCTGTCTTTACACATTTTTATTTGTCCAATGCGTTATTACTGGAATAGCTTTAGATTTCTGGTTCATTTTATTCTAATTCTGTACAGAAGACAGAAGTACAAAAATGCCATCACTATCTTCCTCCTCAATATTGCAATATATTTAGTAAGCCCCAAGTCACTCCTGAATAAGCAGACCTACAATGAAAGATTTTCCATTTTCTTTATCTAGATCGTTGCCAGTGCCCCTGGACTGGCTTGTGCGGGTGGCACATAAAAGACACCATTTCGAGCGTGGCCGTTTTCGTGCGGGTGACACGTAAAAGCACCCACTACACTCTCTGAGTGGTTGGCGTTAGGAAGGGCATCCAGCTGTAGAAACTCTGCCAAATCAGACTGGAGCCTGGTGTTGCCATCCGGTTTCACCAGTCCTCAGTCAAATCGT
>NC_068981.1:166569785-166573739 GCF_001194135.2 Octopus bimaculoides
CTCTCTCTCTCTCTCTCTCTCTCTCTCTCTCTCTCTCTATCTCTATCTCTCTCTCTATATATATATATATATAGGTGGCTGATGACAGTACCGCCTGATTGGTACCTGTGCCAGTGGCACGTTAAAAGCACCATTTGAGCGTGATCATTGCCAGTGCTGCCTAACTGGCTCCCATGCCGGTGGCACATGAAAAGCACCATTCAAATGTGGTCGATGCTAGTGCTGGCTGACTGGTCCTGTGCCAGTGGCATGTAAAAAGCACCATTCAAGTGTGGTTGATGCCAGTACCGCCTGACTGCCCCTAGTGCCGGTAGCATGTAAAAAGCACTCACTACACTCTCGGAGTGGTTGGCGTTAGGAAGGGCATCCAGCTGTAGAAATTTTGCCAGATCGGATTGGAGCCTGGTGCAGCCTTCTGGCTTGCCAGCCCTCAGTCAAACTGTCCAACCCATGCCAGGATGGAAAGCAGATGTTAAACAATGACAATGATGACGATGATGATGTATCAGGTCAATGAAGGAGAATCTCTCTCTGAGGAAAATGATGAAGTGTTTGTTCTCTCAACCTTTGAAAGTTTATGTTCCATCAGCTAAGATAGTTCCAATTGTAACTTTGAAAAGATGGTTCCATGTGTTAATAGCTGTGTGCAGAAAGTGCATCTAGAGGAGATGTATAGGTGTGAAAGTATTAGTCCTTGCACTACAACAACTTTTGAATTGTAGGGGTAGCATAGCTCTGAGTTCATTGGTCTACATAGTGCATTTTATAGAATGATGTTGTTACAATAATTTCTTCCCTGTGATGTAAACTATTTTGATAACTTTTATTTCATTAATTGTAACAATTTTCAGAGCTTTCATTTGGATAGAGTTGAGCTGGCTTAGTGTATTCTGTGTGGTGCATTTATCTAATATAGACAGGGTTAATCCACATTACTCCATAAAGAGCATGGGGTTAGTTTCTTGATTTTTCTGGCATATATATTCTTCTGTGGACAGGACACCAGTCATTGCTGGATTACTCATTTTTACTAGCTTATTGGACTGGAGCGACATGAAATGAAGTGTTTCGCTCAAGAACACATCACCTGGTCCATGAATTGAAACTGCAATCTTATGATCATGAGTCCAACACCCTAACCACTAAACCATGCACCTCCACCTATTATAGACAGGCATACCATAATGTTTGGGGCTTGTGTTTTGTAGCTGGTAGCTTGTCCTTCTGTATCTAGCTTGCTTATGATTTTGCATAGTGTACCAAACTTCTGAGTATCTTTGTTACTTATGAAGATATAAATTCTGCAAATGCCTGATTGCTGTCTGTAGCTACACCAAAAATATCAGACCAGATTATCTGATGCAGCTTCCCTTTTACAAGAGAAGAGTGTGTGATTTGAGAAACATTTGGCTACTATTTTGAGCAAGTTAAGTAAACATGTGGAACCCCCATCTTCACTGGTTCATGAAATCTAAACAGAGCCTTCCACATTGGTTGTTTTTTCCCCTTTTTTTTTGTGTGTATATTTTTATGTTGATAAAGTAAGGAAGTATGGCAGATTGCTACAATTCGACCAAAGATATTTTCTGCTGTCAATATACATTAGTAGCATTCATTCACATCACGTTTTTGTCTCCCCTGCATACATCAGCAACTGAAGATGTCCTTTAAGACTCACTTGTCATTTCAGCTTATTTGTGTTTGCCTTTCTTGCAAGTTATTATGCAGGACACTACCAACTCCTCTGTGTGTGTGTGTGTGTGTGTGTGTGTGTGTGTGTGCGCGCATGTGTGTGCGTGTGCATGTGCATGTGTGTGTGTGTGATTTTGTTAATAAAGTGTCTCAATCAGTAAAGTATCTGATTATTTTAGTGTCTGTCTTTAATTTACATATTGTTAGCTTCTGGGTGAATAAAGTGAAAGGAGAAAACAAGGAACATGTTCTTTGTACATTACTTTCTTTCTTTCTTTCTCTCTTTTTTATTCCTGGTATTTTCTATTACAACCTTCTGTCATCAGCCACATAACGTGACATTAGAAAAGCATCTGTTCAACAATACTGACTGGCCTATCTGTATTTGTAAGGAGAGATAACTTGACAAGTGGCCAGTATCTGATTCTAGTCATAGGCTGAAAAACTGCACTGTATATGTGTAAACATTATAAGCTGCAGTTGTAATGCATAGCTCATTTATCAAAGTTTCGCTATTCATAATAATTGCATAATCTTTGTAATATAAAAAAATAACTGCGTATGATTTTGTGTGCATTTGAATTTATTCAAACTATGAAGTAAAGCATCACCTTTGGGTTTGCTGATGCCTCAGCCTACAATAGTAATTGTTAATTCCCTTCTAAGCTTTCATTTAAGCACAGTCAAACCTTGTACAGAAAAAGAAGTTTGAATTTTATGCCAGATTTGCAAATCTGTATGTTAGTTAAAAGTAGCATAATACTACTACAAGTAATGGCTGATACCACCATAGTGCCTGGTCTTAGTCAAGCCTATCAGTTTCACTAGTGACTCGAGTCAACTATAAATATAATTTATTAAGGTGAATAATTTAAATTTAATCTGATCATATTACCCAGACTTGAGAGTAAACTATGCAGTTTGTAGATTATTTTCAGATTAGTCGGCTCACATCATTAGTCCTCTAGATAGAAGTATTAATTCTGATAATGTCAGTTATTCTAATGCTGTTGATATAAACTTACAAACCCATTACAAGCACGTATTTTTGAATGTGAGTGCACTCAAAGTTCACCTGTTCTTCTGCATTTCAAAACTCAATGTTCACTTAATTATCAAGCCTTATTTGCATTTATAATATTTTAAAGTAAATTGCTTATGATAATAGGGGAAGTGATTGTCTTTACATGCCACCAATATGAACTTGCATTCACAAACTTGATTTGCCCCTTACTTAATTAACTCCCAGTCAATGTCATGTTTATTCATTGTGTAGCTTGTGTGATGTCTGTAAAATTCACTGTTTACATTACCTTTGAAAAAAGGTAAGGCATTAAAATTAAATGATTTGTTGCATGAAAGTTGTTTGTAGCCAGTGATCTCACACCAAGGATTGAACCCTCTGTGACTTAATTGAAAATTTAACACTATTACTACTAATGGAGTCGACATTATACAAGAAATGAATGTATCCAAATAATAATTTATTTCAAGCATACATTCTTATGAAAGAGTCAATATATTCTTTTGCTTCTCTGCAGACTGGCCTACAGACTGTTATTGTTACAAGTAGAGTAAGTCTCTTATCATCCAGGCTTTTACCAGCAGCTCACAATAATACTTTTATCAAGAACTCTAGAGGACTACGGCCCTTGGTAGTTTTTATCCACAAAGTATCTCAACATTTCAACAGTCAGCAACTGTGCAGACTAATTATTACAACTCATTATATCAGCCATGATAAAGAGCTTGTTTACCATTTATCTAATGACTGGTTCTATAGCCCTGCAAATAGTCATGCTTGGAGAAAGCATTCATACCACAGCTTGATTTGAGTCATATAGCTTATGTATCTTTCATTTCTCTACACGGACTAAACCAACTTTGATAAATTGCATGAATATTGAAATATGCACTGTTGTACAATTTACCTCCATAAGCCATTTTGCAGCTATTACAGTCACATGCCATTCTTCAGCCTATACAGCTGATAATTACAAGCCATTGCAGCTTACACATTGTTCAACTTCCATCACATCAACAGAATATCCTTCATTCAGCTAGTCTTAATATGAAGCATATGCTCAATTTAATGAATATCCAAATCAGTAATTTCTGCCAGTTCCCATAAGAAAGTATGTTTATTCTTTCTTATCTTTACCTCTGCAGAGTAGAGGCGCAATGGCCCAGTGGTTAGGGCAGCAGACTTGCGGTCATAGAATCGCGATTTCAATTCCCAGACCGGGCGTTGTGACTGTTTGT
>NC_068981.1:166573749-166591690 GCF_001194135.2 Octopus bimaculoides
CAATTCCCAGACCGGGCGTTGTGACTGTTTGTTGAGCAAAAACACCTAAAGCTCCACGAGGCTCCGGCAGGGGATGGTGGCGAACCATGTTGTACCACAACTGTACCACAACTTTCTCTCACTCTTACTTCCTGTTTCTGTTGTGCCTGTAATTCAAAGGGTCAGTCGTGTCACGCTGAATATCCCCGAGAACTACGTTAAGGGTACACGTGTCTGTGGATTGCTCAGCCACTTGCACGTTGATTTCACAAGCAGGCTGTTCCGTTGATCGGATCAACTGGAACCCTCGCTGTCGTAAGCGACGGAGTGCCAACACAACAACAACCTTACCACTGCAGAATCATATCCTCCAAAACATGAAAGACTTTCAAAATGAGCATGTATACACCCATATGTAAAACTTTTGCTTGTATCAACATTAAAATTTTTTTTAACCTGTTCTCACAGTCTTTCACAGTAAACACTTTGAACCAGTGTTTATATCAGTCTGAATTTTCTCACCACTTAAACTGAACAGCTCTAGTGCAAGGTGGGAAAAGTACAAAATCACTGTGTAGCTACCAACTACATTTTCTCTACAATTGGTGACCCTCATATGCTTATAGAAAAAAACGGTGTGTTTTTTTTGTTTTTTTTTAGGGGGTAGGGGTACAGAAGTTACAGTGCAAAGTTATCATATACATATATTTTTTTTTTTCCCATTTTTTCCATATTCAATGCAAGCCTTGTCCAATTCTAAGTGGTGCCACATTTATCCAAAGTAATATAAAAAAGATGATTTAAAGCAATTCAAAATCATATAAGCAGCAGTTGTTTACATGAAATATAAGTGGAAATTTGAATTTAAGCAGCAATAGATCACATGAAGTTTAGAACTGGTTAATTTACTGTAGTAAAAATGAGAGGCAATAAACCTTTTTGTTTACAGGAACTGGCAGAAATGAGTTACTGCATTGGGTATTCATACAGCTAAGTATTGAGACTAACTGAAAAGAGAGTTTTGATTAAAGTAGAAATCCTATTGATGCAATAGAGGTTGAAATATGTGTGAGTATAAGATGCATAAGCTATAAATGGCTTGTGGCTGTAAGTTGTGCAGCTTTTCATGTATCAATATTCTTACAACTTGTCATAGTTAGTTTATTCCCTGCAAGGAAATGCTAGTTGTGTGAGCTGTTTTACTCAAATCAAGCTGTGATATGAAAGGCTAAATGTGTGAACGTTCTCTCTGGGCAACATGACTATCTGCAGGGCCAATAATACTCGTCAAGAGAGAAGTGATAAATGAGCTGCACATCATTATCATCATCATCATCATCATCATTGTTTAAAGTTCATTTTCCATGCTGGCATGGGTTGGATGATTTGACAGGGGCTGCAGAGCTGTCCAAGCTCCATTTGTCTGATTTGGCATGTTTTCTATGACTGGATGCCCTTCCTAATGCTGACTATAGTACTTTACAGAGTGGGCTGGGTGCTTCCTACATGCCACTGGCACAGGTGCTTTTACTTGGCACCTAAAATGGGTGCATTTTAGTGGGAGAGGGAGTGGGGGCATGGCCATAAAGGACCTGCCTGTATGTATGGATGGCTGTGATTTTACTTAGCCTGACATGTCTTCTCAAGTACAGCAAATTGCCAGAAGTCTCAATCCCTTGTCATCTGGTAAATTGTGTTGCAATAATTGGTCTGCATCTATGTTGTTTGCTGTGATGCAACGATATGTGGCTAAGCTTTTTGTATTAAGGCTTTGAAGAGTAAGCGCATTGTCATTCCGTTGAGATGTTCTGTGAGGAAATAGCTGGTGATGTTCTGCATGACTCGATAAAAGTACCTTTGTGAGCTGCTGGTAAAAGCTTAAATAAGTGACTTTCACTACTTGCAATATGATAACCAGTCTATGGAAAGTCTGTAGAGAATTGAAAGAGCAAATTGGTTCTTTCTCTTATAATAATATATATATATATCTGAAATACTCATTTGTTTGAGTTAGTTAATTTCGTGTATGACAACTTTTGTAGTGGTTGTAGTCAGGAATGTTCAATCCAGAATGTGGGTGATTCAAATCCTTGGTGTGAGATATTGCCATCAGCCAACAATTTTCTTTCAAGAGAAGATAGCAAGTCTTAATGGCATATATTTTTGATAGAAATGTCAGCAGCCAATTTCACCATTGTCACATTAGCAAATTAGGTGATGTAATTCTGCTGGTGCTTGTATTAAACAAACAAGCATGTCATTGATTGATTCACAATTAAATAAGCTGCAAATCAAATTTGTGGATGCAAGATTATTCTGTTGACATACCATCATTATAGTTTACCTTTTATCATAAGTGAGTCACTATATTTTAAAAATGTATTTCTTTCAGCTGTCTTATAATTACAAATGAGTGAAACATAGTTACCATGTCTTTTTAACTTTCTAAATATATGCCATGAAAGAGCTACTATGCAGTCACTTGATTAGATGGAAATAGCAGCCAAATTTACCTTGACATATCCTATTGTCTTAGAAAAGAAAACATTGGATAATGTGGTTTTAAGTACACTGTGCCTAAAGAAAAGGCAGATGGTCATGTCCAAAACGTTGTTTGATCATGGATCTGCTCAGTCTGGACTGACCAGGGGCTAAACATTATCCTAAATATAGAAATAATATACAACATAATAAAAGAAAACATAAAGATATATATTTAAGAAATAAACAACTCTGGGTGAAATGGAAAATATATTTTACTGGCAGAAATGAAAAAAAAAAGATATATTAATAAAAAATAGCTAGTTTGTTGTTATTTTATGTATTCTAATTTTCTCCTGAACTGGTTAAGTGAATAATTTATGAACTATCATATATATTGTGAGTTCAAATCTACAGATTTTGCTTTATGTATTGGATACTTAGCTATAACTGCTTCAGTTCATTTAGTTCTCAGGAATAGGTTTCAGATCTCCTGAGAACATGCTTAGTTAGATATCATATACACCAGGAGAAATTGCTCTAGTGTGTTATTTAAGAATTTCAACAGATATTTCATCCATAGAATTGCCCAAAGTTATCTCTAAGTAATTTTTGTAAATCCTCTAGTGTGCCTGAATGGATAATAAAGCTAATATTTATTTCTGGGTCTCAAAAGTTTTTTTTTATCTTCCAGCTCGAAATAACTTAAATTGTATAGATTTCTTGTAAGACTTATAAACTTGGCATTTGAATATAAACCTTTAAACTAACTTATCACTTATTAATGTTATGGATGTATGCACTGTCATTTAATTGATTTCGTAAATTATGTCTTATGATTTATTGATGTATTACCTCTTTGTATCTTCTGATAGTATTGTATTAAATATAATTGTTCAGAGTGATTCTGTATATGTAAAAGATAATGTCAGATTCTTTTTTTTTTTTTTTTCTTCACTCAATGATTGTGCAATTTCTGTTTTGCTGTTTAGATATACACATTAGTAGCTAAAACACTTTTATTGTGTTTCAACACACACCAACCAATCCAAAACCAACATGGGAAATAAAATGTTGATAATAAGGATAATCTTTTCAATGTAGAAAATTATGGACCTGTTGTCATGGAAGCACAGTTCTTCACTACTGTAACAAAAATGTTGCTTATAAAGGCCTATTGAACTGGCCACTGAAAATAGCACAAAATTTGTTATTATAAATCAATATTTACTATTCTTGAATATTCTAGACCATCAATAACCTTTTATACATTAATGGATTAACTTTGACATTGGGATTTTAAATCTGTAGCACAGTATCCACCCACCAACTATAACAATCCAGTGCTAAATGCTGGGTTGCCACTGGTGCAGAAATTCACCAATTATGCAAGTGCATATGTATGTGTAAACTGATCAATTAATAGTGAACAATTAACTGTGATAAAGAATATATGTTTCGGAAATAGAATTAACATCCCAAAGATACCTACAAAAAGTACTTACTAGAGTTTTCTAAAATCAATGTGAACAAGGTGAAAGATGAATATGAGCAACTCCAGAGAACTATTCAGGCTCTTTAAAATGGATTTAGAAGCAGAAATAGAGAGACAGTTTTAGATTCATAAAAATAACAATCAAGACCTATCCTTCATATCCCTATTATTAGAGCTGTTTTAATGAGAACATAGTTGTTGTCCCAGGTTAGCTCTGATTGAGCAGATCTACGATATTCCAGCCATGACTATCCTATCTTTTTATATACCCATCTTTTATCTTTTTCTTGTTTCAGTCATTAGATTGCATACTTTTTTTTAAGCCTGGTACTCGTTTTATCAGTCTCCTTTTGCCAAACAGCTAAGTTATGGGGATGTAAGTAAACCAACACTTTGCTTACACAGAGTGGTGATGATGGGCAAACACACACACACACACACACACATGATGAGCTTCTTTCAGCTTCCATCTACCAAATCCATTCACAAGGCTTTGGTCAGCCCAAGGCTATAGTAGAAGACACTTGCTCAAGGTGCCATACATTGGGACTAAACCTGGAACCATGTAGTTGGGAAGCAAACCTCTTACCTGCACAACCATGCCTGTCCCTGAATGCCTATGATGACATCATTTTTACTTTTTCTTTTTGCTTTTTGTTCTTAATAGTCCACTGTTGCGTGGTTGGTGATGGGAAGGGTATCCAGCTGTAAAAATCCTGCCAAACAGTCACAGAAGTCTGGTGTAGGCTTCTGCCTGACTGTCCCACCCATGGCAACATGGAAGGCAGATATTAAATGATGATGATGATGATGATTTAAGACAGTAGGGTGTGATAAGATTTGGCTGCTTTTTCTAGCAGGTCAAGCAACAATGTAGAAGTTTCCAAATTAGATTTATGGGTTCTTGGCCTTATTAGACAGCAGTTTTAGAACTGTCAAATGATTACATAGAATGATGGATGGGATCTGTTAAGCTTACCAACCACATGGTTCCAGGTTCAGTCCCACTGCGTGGTACTTTGGGCATGTGTCTTCTACTATAGCCTCGGGCTGACCAAAGCCTTGTGAGTGGATTTTGTAGACAGAAGCTGAAAGAAACCCGTCTCATATATATATATATATATATATATATATATATATATATATATGTGTGTGTGTCTGTGTTTGTCCCCCCAACATCACTTGACAACCGATGCTGGTGTGTTTACATCCCTGTAATTTAGTGGTTCAGCAAAAGAGATCTATAGAATAAGAACTAGGCTTACAAATAAGTACTGGGTCGATTCATTCAACTAAAACTTCAAGGTGGTGCCCCAGCATGGCCGCAGTCTAATGACTGAAATATAAAAGATATATATGTAAGTGTGTGTGTGTGTGTATATATATATATATATATATATATATATATATATATATATATATATATATATATATATATATATATATATATACTAATTTGGCTGTGTGGTAAGAAGTTTGCTTTCCAACCACATGGTTCCTGTTTCAGTCCCACTGTGCAGCACCTTGGCCAAGTATTTTCTACTATGCCCCAGGTTGACCATAGCCTTATGAGTGCATATGGAAGCCAGAAACTGACAGAAACACATCATGTGTGTGTGTGTGCATGTGCACCTGTGTGTATGTGTGTGTGTGTATATATGTATATAATATATGTATGCCTCTGTGTGTGTCTTTGTGTTTGTCCCCCACCATCACTTGACAGCTTTGATGATGTCCCTGTGTAACTTGGTGGTTTAACAAAAAAGAGGCCAATAGAATAAATACAAATCATAAAAATAAGTACTGGGGTTGATTTGTTTGACTAATCCCTTTCAAGGCAGTGCTCCAGTATGTCTGCAGTCCCATGACTGAAACAAGTAAAAGGTGCAAGATTTAAATGCCCATTCTGCAATAAACAGCACATATTTTCCTTCGTTGCATGCAACAGTGTTGTTTAAACATTAAGAAACCTAAAAGATTATTCCACTTTTCAAGTTTGTTGTTTTCTTCCCATTGGAGCATGGTATTCAAATCACCAAGAATTTTAATCATAGCCTCACCCAATCAGTTAATAGCTACACATATGCCATGTAGCTAGGACTAAAACTGCTGAAGAGAAGGATGATATGTGTGTGTGCGTGTTGATATTATACATAGATGTTTTGTGTGTGTGTGTGTGTGTGTGTATTTATATACATCTATGCTTATGTTGATGTATAAATGTGTGTGTGTGGGGGGTGTATATGTGTATGTATATGTCCATATGTTATAAGCATGCATACATGTGTATGTATGCATATGTATGTTGATTGTATGTGTGTGTGTGCATGCACGCTTATGTGTACATATAAGATGTTGCACTGCATTGCTAACACCTATTTAAATCTAATGGAGTTTTTCACCCCTCCACCACCATTACTTAACACATACCTATTATATAGTATATTATATATTATGTATATAACACCCTCTGTTAACTATTTATAGTTATTCATTGGTGACTGGGATATAATAGAAGATCAATTAATAGTAGAAATATCTTGCCATGTGTAAGGACTTCCCAATCATCACTGAGCAATTGAGCAGACTTTCTTCCTTTCGGGTGCAAAAAGCAGACACCAATCTACTGAATCATAACTAGAACACTTCCCCTACTCCTCTTTTGGACTGTTACCATCAGCATTGGCATGGGGAAAGATGGGTTAAGAGAGATTGTGGCAGTTGTGTGCTGTATGCAAGAGGGAGGATGGGAACCTCAGCCAAAATCCTCATAGGCAAGGAGCGCAAGTACAAATTCATCTGGGTGGATAACAACAATGAAGTTGTTGGAGTAAGCATATTGTTTGTAGAGAAGTAAAGTAATTGATGCAGCCAGAGAGTGTAATAGAATAATTAAGCTTAGAGAGTTATGAACAACATAATAGCAACATTTATCTCTACATAACACAACCAAGGCAAGCAGTTGAAAAGAAGAATTGCTTTTATGAAGCCATCCTATAGACTACCTTGATAATGAATGGTAGCAACCTCAATATCCTGGCTGGTAATTTTAATGGACATGTTAGGCAACATCATGATGGCTTCTTTATAGTGCCACATGGGCACTATAAATATTATATGAAGAATGCAGTAGGATCAAGGCTCCTGGAAGTTGGTGATGTAAGTAGCCTAAACATTTGTATTGCTAACAAGCCAACCTACCTATCAGGTGAACACACAGATAAACTTCACTCATCAAGAAATGAGATTTACAAATAGTTGTGAATGCTAAGTTTTTAAATGAAGAATGTAACACAAACCATAGGCCTGCAGTTAGTGACTTTAGGATAAGAGCTACATGAACCCAGAAATACAAGGTAACCTGGAGAAGAAAGATATGGAAGCTGAAAGAACCTTCAAACAGTTGTCAGTCCAGAGAAATATTAGTTGATACATATGATAAGAGGAAGGAGGTGACTAAGACTTAAAACATAGAGGACCATCGGGAGTTCTTATGAGATAACCTACTGAGGGCTACAAACCAGATCTACCGTTGGTGCAAGGTTCCAGCTAGAAGGTAACATAGTAGTGGAATAAGTACAGTAAATAGTCATAAGAGCTAAAGGACGGGCCTAGAAAACTGGAAGAAAGGAAACAGTTGAGATTGATATCAAGTTGGTGCAAGAGAAGTTAGATGACAGATATACTTACTAAGGAGAACTGAAATTAAGAAGTTTGATCATGCTCTGCAATGTGAGAGAGATTAGGTGTTTTGAATTGCAAAACCTAGAATCAGGATGCTTTAAAGTAAAGTTAGCGAAGACTAAAGATTTTTGAAATAGGAAAGAAGATAGGCTTCTGTTTAAGAAATGGCTGTACTCAATATGCATGAAAAGAGTAGGCAAAAATTCTATATAGTTTACTAAGTGCAAACTGTGGATGCACCAATGTACATGAGGTTGTGGTATCACAGACAAGTTGACAGATATATGTAGTTTGCAGTAAGATCACATATTACATCCATTCCACCAAGCGTTTCAAAGGTATCCTAGAAACATAGTAGTCAGAGTAAGAACAAAATAGAAAAAGATCAGGAAGCTCTCGCCTCTGCTGGTAACAAAGGTTTTCTCCCAGAGTAAAATGTAGATTGTATGATGCTTGTGTCCAAAGTGTGGTCCTGCATAGTGGCATGGTGTAGACATTGAGTACAGTAAATATACAAAAGCTAGAAAAAAATAGTGACCATGCTATCATTAACATGCATGAATAACAGTATAAATGAACTATGAAAAGCTGGTTGTAAGGGGAATCAGATGTATGCGAGCAAGAACACTGTGTTAGTACAGGCTTGTGTTGAGTATGGAAAGTGTCATCTGAATAAAGAAGTGCTAAGCACTCAAAATAGATGGAACCTGTGAAAGAGGGTAACCTAGGAAGACATGAGAAAAAAATGAAGATTGATCTCAAAAAGCTGTACCTTATGAAGATGACAACAAAAGGTTATAAGGAATGGTGACACACTACTAGAGACCAAAGGCATAGCCAGGTTCTATAGTTAGGGGGAGCGAGCTTATAAAAAATAACAGGTGCCATGACACAAACCAAACAATTTTTAATTCATTTCTTTTATATTACGCAAAATATTTCATTAGTTATGATACAGATAACTAAAGAGTTAAAGATAATTGTTGAAAAGGTGCCAATTTTGAAAAATCTGCTTGGGGTTTTGGGGGAAGTCACCACCCCCTCCCTTACTCTCCTTTTAGCTATGCCACTGCTAGAGACTTGCGCACTCATGCAAATAGCAAAATGGACATTAAAACAGTGGTGATCATTGTGGTTGGGATATATAATATATCTACATTTTGTCTCTTACCTATTATATTCCTGTAGAAACATTGCCAGATCAAACTGGAGCCTGGTGCAGCCCACTGGCTTGCCAGACCTCAGTCAAACCATCCAACTCATGCCAGCATGGCAGGCAGACTTAAATAATGATGATGATGATGATGATTTGATTTATCTTGATAAAAGTTCATTAGGCTTAAGTGTAATTTTTAGCATATATATATATGTAAAAATATGTGACATTTATTCGGTAGCCATTTTTACAGATAAATTCCTCTATTTACATAATATCGAGGTCTCTTTCTTTCTTTTGTTGTCCTTCCTATCAATATATATATATATATATATATATATATATATATATATTCATCATAGTATTTATGTATGTATTAACCCATTTTGAATCATATATATTTTTAAGACAATTTAAATAGATTACTGAAATGTACCCTGAATTGTAATTTGTTCACATTATTATTGATAGGTCTGCTGTGAAATAGTTTCTACTTATGTCCTGATATTACACTAGAGTCCTATTTAGTATAACAGTCTTCTGAACACAATGAAACTGACTCTTATTTATTGATTTCTCTTTCTGTTTTTATATTTTTCCCTCTTTATTTTTTTTTCTTTTCACTCTGAATATTGCTTTTGCATTGAGGTTGTTTAAATGTGATTGATTGGAAAATGCTACATTGTGTCAATGCATTCCTCCTGAGAACTGTCATCAATAGAAACTAGTCAATTAGTTTCATGTTAGACTTTCATTTCAACTGCAGCTGATGATGTTTATTCCAAGTTACCGACATCGCTGGTGTTGTCAATGTTCTTGTTTTCTGCTGTGCTGAATTAATAACACTCAGAATCGTTAAATTAAATGAGATGAATAAAAATTTCCAGAAAAATTTACAAAAAGAAAAAAGAATTAAATAAGTTTTATGTAAAAAGTAAATAAACATGTTTCAGGTTAAAGATATGCAAAATAATCCACTATATCTGATAATAGCATAGATCCTAGCCCTTTCTTTAAATAACTGCTTTTTTGTGCTCCAATAAAGAATAAAGTTCCTTCCCAAGTCATGCAGACTCATAGAGACAGCTTCTTGGAGTCTGTGGTTTATATCCTCCCCAATGGACAGGACGGTGGTTTGTCACAGGAATACTCATTTTCATAAGTTAAGTGAACTGGAGCAACATGAAATGAAGAGTTTTAATCAAGATCACAACACCTTGCCCAGTTCAGGAATCAAAACCACAATCTTATGAATCATGAATCCAAAGTCTTAACTACTAAGCCATGCACCTCCATTGTAGCCCTCAGTAGGTTATCTCATAAGAACTCCCGATGGTCCTCTATGTTTTAAGTCTTAGTCACCTCCTTCCTTTTATCATATGTATCAACTAAGCCATGGAACTCTCATCTGACATGCAACTAAAAGGCAGTATATTTTTATTTTTTACCTGCAGCTATGACTCTAGCTCCATCTTCAAGAGTTTAATTAATCATAGTACATATTGCATTTCTAGTACTTATTTTATCGATCTCTCTGTTGAATCATTAAAGGAACATGACCATTTCATTTTTCTTTTGTTTTTTATCATTATTTTTAGACTAATGTAACCATAAGTATAATGTCATGTTATTCATGAGTACAACTGGTAACCTGTAGTCCAATACATGACAGTAATGCATGGTCAGTTTGTCAGTGACTAAACCAGTTCCCTTCACTAGGCTTGCCTGGTGAGGAGGGTTGCTACAAACCATGCAGGACAAAAACAATGCTAGTCAAAAGGACAGATAAACTCAGTGGAGAGTCAAGGATTATCTGGTAATCCTGCAACGATTTAGAAATTCTGGGTTAGTGTCTGGCATACTGTATGGTCACTGGATTTAGCTTTTGTGAAAACATGTCTCTAAGTGAAGGGACTACTATATCTACAGCTAAACCAATAGTACAACTGGGTAGGTGGTCTGAACTTGGCAACCTTAGAGTGCAACTATACTAGGAAAAGGTCAACACCAAGATTAAACCCTCACTGCTTGTGGGTGCCTGCAAACAGGTGGAGCTTAAGGGAGTCAATCCCAATGATGAGTCAAATCAGAGAATTTGGAGCCCGCTAACCTTATTGATCCTGAAGGGAGCATTAAAACAATAATTGGTTAAGAATGGTAGTTGTATTTGAGGACCTAACCTTCATCTATGAGAATATTCATTTATTCAACTATAAATATGGACAAACCTTGGCTTCTGCATAGTTTATGCCTCTTCTACCTTCCAGATAATGTGCATGTATGTGTGTCTTTGCCTGTCTGCATGTGTGTACCACCTGAGCTTCCAGGATTTTTGAGAGTTAGTGCTTAGTTCCAGTTTCAGAATGTGAAGGAGAGGAGAGATAAATCTACCCCTGGACAGGACACCAATCTATCACAAGTAACATTCCCATGCAACCTTAATATCCATTCTTCACAACATTGATAACCTACAGCAATGTTGAAGATAGTGTATAACTACAAATAAAAAAACCTGAGACATATTTGAATTCTTCACTTATCCATACAAACTCCAATAGTTTATCAATTAACCCATATCACTTAAAGTTAGGATGATAAGTTTAATAGGGTCGCATTGAATTTATCCTAAATTATTTTTTATCATTTTGTGCACATTTCTTTTATTGGTTTCAGTCATTGCATTATGGTCATACTGGTGCACCTTCAATTATATTGGACGCAATATTAAGTCTGGTACTCATTTTATCAATCTATTTATTGAGTAACTTCAGTTTATCTTAAATTAGATTTTTTAGGGAATAAATACCTCAAGAACAAATGTGGATACAATCATGCATGCATATATACATAGACTCACACGCACACATGATGGCCTTCTACCAAATATCCACCAACTTAACTTTACTGACAAGGTATTGGTAAACTCAAATGCTATAGTGGAAGATACTTATCCAAGATGCTGCTTGGTGTGTTTGAACCCAAAACCATGTGGTTGCCAAGTGAACATTATAAATATTATTGGTTGGGTTTTGCAGTATTCCTAATTTGTATTTGGAGCACAGCATTGTGACATGTTGCTCATTTACTAGACAGAAATAAATAACATTAAAAAAATTACTGGTTGCCACATGTATGGAAAGAAAACATTTAAGAACCCATACATATCACAATATATGTGTAGAATGACTTTCTCATAATATATACATCCATATTTTTTAAATATGTACAGAGAGAATCATACATTAGTTTCATAAACATGCATGTCCTGTGATTGAACCACAGAGCTTTTGGTAGCTTTCTATGTGAGTCAAACTAAATAGTTTCATCAGAGATCCCCTACCTCTGTTTTCCAAGCTGCCAAATGTGTCAAGTAGCATAAACTACGTCTAGAAATGTAAGCAAATTTATGAGAAGCATATTAAAATTTACATAATATTATAAGGTTGGTGGCCAGGCATTTAATAGTTAGTCTTAGGCATTTAATAACTGGAATACCAATATACATAATTATGTATATGGAGTCACATTCATGTTTTCAGTTGTTCTGTTAATCAATGAATTATCTTCCATCTTTCAAAAAATGTCAGTTCCATTTTTTTTCCTGATAGGAATAACAACTCATTGTTAAAAGATATATTTATAAAGTGAAGTATGCACAGGTGCATAAATATATGTGTTTATAGATTCACATTGTTGGTATATAGTTGAGATTTTAAAAACTAATCCATGACAAATGGTGTGTAATTAATGAATAAGAGATGAAGGAAAAAATATCATGCTAATGGTAGTGCCAGTCTTGTATTAGCCTCTGAGTCAAAAGGTCACCACTGACATAGTGCACTACCAATAATAGGACACTGTATCACTTGCAGAAATACTTGTTGACTCTGTTGTCCCTACTGTAATTAGGTACTTACTCTGTGTGTGTGTGTATTGTAAGCAATGATATTGCTTTGTCTCAAGTTGATCCTGATCAGAGGTATTCCAGTTGTTATTGGCTATCTGCTATATCTAGGACTACATTATCTAAGGTGCCTTTTCTTTTTCGTTTCGTTTTTTTTTTTTTTTTTTTTTTTTGAGATGGAAGGAAATTAATAAGCTATTTCTAGTAAGTTGAGCAACAATGTTGAGTTTTCCTCATAAATGATGAAGTTGCTGTATAGCCTTCGATCATCACATAACAAGCAGTCTTATAACATTGCAGCATGCAATAACCAAATTTTTATTCCAGTTATGCCACACCTCCACCTCTCTGATAACCATACAGTGGCACTTCTCGTATCTAGTGAGTAATCATATGGAGGTATGCTGTAAGTCTGGGTGTATTGTATTCTCTTTGCTGTCACTTTGCTTCCGTATGCCCATAGATTCTGATGACACCCATAATAGGGAGTAGTCAAGATAGATTCAGTCAAGGATGTTCTACATTTATTATTTGGTGGCATGTATCCCAGCACAGTTTCTAGAACCAGTGAGGCTATTGATGTGTATGTTCTTTATGCTTGTCTACCCTGAGTAATAAACAGAGTTTGTAGGATATCATCGTTTAACGTCCACTTTCCATGCTAGCATGGGTTGGACGATTTGACTGAGGACTGGTGAACCGGATGGCTGCACCAGGCTCCACTCTGATCTGGCAGAGTTTCTACAGCTGGATGCCCTTCCTAACACCAACCACTCCGAGAGTGTAGTGAGTGCTTTTACGTGCCACTGGCATGAGGGCCAGTCACGCGGTACTGGCAATGGCCACGCTCAAGATGGTGTTTTTTACATGCCACCTGCACAGGAGCCAGTCCAGCAGTATTGACAACAACCTCGCTTGAATGATTTTCTAGTTTGTTGGATATATTGTTGTAATATTGCTCCAGGGTGTATTTGTATTTGGGTGCTTGGTGATTGTTTTGTTTTTTTTAAATCTTGTGGCTAAGACTGTCAAGGCTGAAACTTACTGTAGCAACAACTGGGCTGCTTGCATATGTTGAAGGTCTGGCATTTTTAATATTTATGTTTTGTTGTGTAGAGGGTCTGTAGATGTGGCTAATTTACAACCCTCTATGATGCATAGTGAGTTGTTCTGTATTCTTTATTTTATATGGTCGGAAGTGGAGAGATTAGGAAGAGCTGGCATGAAGAATATATATTGTTTAAGTATCATTGATGTTTCTTTCTGTTGTCCAAATGTGAGTGCCGTTTGTTTGTGCATTAGTTCACTTTCTTTATTGTCTTTTGTGTTTTGTGAATGTTTTACAGAGGAATTGTCTGTAACTCCCAGTAATTTTGTCTTCTGTATGAGATATGTTTATGTTGTTGAGTGTAATAATTGGTTATATTTGATGTTCTCTAGTGCTGCTGCTTAGAATGAGACAATAGGTAACACTTTTAGTTTGTAATTTTGGAGCCAGGTTTGGAGGTGTTTGATGTGGCAGTTGAGTAGCTTTGCAGCTATGTCTGGAGAACCATGGGAGGATATCATCTACATATGAGGCTGTGTATATGTTAGGAAAACATGTTAGTATAACTTGAAAAAAGTGGATAGAGGACAAATCTTCCAGTAACACGATTTGGGAAATTGAAAGTTTTGGAAGTGTGGTTTTTGATATTTGGCTTAGTAATCTAACAGGTATTTTGCTAACAAACATGTTTGTTTGCTTCTTAAAGTGGTGTTATGTATTTTGTATATAAGTAGATAATAAGAATGAAGTTAAAAGTTTTGTTAATGTTTTGGGGAGTTAGAATTGCATCAGAGAGGTCTTTTGTTTTTTTGTTGAAAATTTCATGGATATTCTGTGTTAGGTTCTTAAGTGTTGTGGTGGTCTACATCTATGTTACATTTGATGAGGCACATGTGCAGGTTAGTAAAATCAAGCAATGAGCTTTCTTCAAATGTCTGAGGGTGTAATAGGAACATGATGCTACATGAATTGCTGTTTAGGGATTTTAGTATTATGATTTTGCCAACTTTCCACATTCTAGGAATTTGACATTTTGTATAAATTGTTGATCTTGGTTAAGTGCAGTGATTCCTTCAGGTCCTATGTGCTTTAGATGTATGTTTAATTTTCATAAAACCCTGACACTTCAGAGTTTTTCAATTTCTGTATTACTTTTTGGTGTTTGATGGAAGGAAAAGGTCAAGATCGTAGCTGAGCTGGAAAGATACATTTTCCTTCCTTTTGTGTTCCTCTTTGTGTGTTATTTGTCTCAAAGCATTTGCTTGTTGTTGAAGTATTGCTGTATTATTCAAGGTAATTATTGTAATCTGATCACAATAGTTGTATAGTTGTTGATCTTGCAAATTTCTCTACAGCATTTTACTATTTTGTGATTTGTTGGATACAAATGTTAACCAGTTTTCTGTTTTTTTATGGTTTATTTCTTTATTTAGTCATTTCATGATGAATTTTATTCCTATTGTGTGTGGTGTTGGTGTATTGTGTTTGAGAGTGTCTTTAGTTTTAATCAGGATGGCTATTTATGTTTGAGTAATTGGGGTTCTATTTTTTATGCTGCCTTTTTTTTATTTTTTTTTTTTTTATACGAGTGTCTATAAGTAATTTGTTGAATGTATGTGCTGCAGTCTCTATGTTGGTGATTCTGTTTTTATGTTCCATGAATCTTAATCCAGTTTGCTGGTGGAACTGGTTTTACTGTGCATTTTTTTCTTCCAAAGTTTGTAGAAGTGTTTCTGCTTTTTATTATTGATGTGTGACTGTATTGTGATGGCAATGGGTAAATGAACAGAAGAGAGTTTGGATCCTTTTAGCATGTGGTTGTAGAAGAAGGTGATGCTTAGAGAAAGAGTTATTGTAGTTGGCTTCATGAGGTGTGTGGGTGTGTTGAAGTTGTTTAGGATGTAAAGAGGATCTAATTCTAATGCTACTGCTTTACCTCTTGCAGTACCAGTTTTTTTTCTGGAAGCCAGAATGTGTTGTACATGATATTTCCTCCAATTTTGATGTTTTATGTATTAATGTTGTAGGTTCATTGGGATTGTTTGTTTAGATCAGTGGCAGCATTTTCTTTTATTCTTGTACTTGTTTTAGTCACTGGACTGTGGTAATGTTGCAGCACTGTTTTGAAGGGTTTAGTCAAACAAATTCAACTCTACAAATTTGTTCAATTAAACCCTTCAAAGTGGTGCCACAGTATTTAAATCTGGTATTTACTCTCTGGTCTCTTTTTGCTGAACTACTAAGTTGTATTCTATGTAAACAAACCAACATTAGTTTTTAAGCAAAGATGCACATCCACACACACACACACACAACAAGCTTCTGTACAGTTTTTCTGCAGCAATTTCATTCAAAAGGTGCATGGCCTAGCGGTTAGGGTGTTGGGCTCATAATCACGAGATTGTTGTTTTGATTCCCAGACTGGCTGTGCATTTTGCTATTGAGCAAAACGCTTCATTTTATGTTGCTCCAGTCCACTCAGCTGTAAATAGGTAACCTGCCGACAGATTGGCATACAAGTGTGAGATGGTGACTCAAGTAAATCACCTGAACAGAGGTCTTGTGAGCCACATTTTGTATTCAGCAACTGAGAAGGATGAATAGTATAACCCAGTGGTTCTCACCCATTTCACTATCAAAGACCCCCTTTTTATTTAAATGAGTTTTCTCACGGACCCCAGGATATTGAAAGGTCTGTCAGCTTAACATGCTGATGGACCCCCAGTACTACCTTTGCTGACCACAGGTTGGGAACCACTGGTATAACCCATACTGTGAATCCCAACTGGTTGAGATTGGTTGTTCAACCCTGTCAAAGGGTATGTTGTAACACCTGATAAAAAAGGTAGAGATAAAATAAATAATACAATAGCAATACAAAGTTAACTAAATATAATTGTTTCCCCGCAATACATTGCAATAGCAGCTATAATAAGATGGGAGGTACCAACACATACTCCTTTATAGTTTTCATATGCTCTCTTCAAATAGTGATTGTTACATAGTAAAAGTTTCACCTTTGAATTTCCTGCCTTGCTGACAAATTATGTCAAATGTGGAAGATGTTCATTATGCATAACACTACACAGCATGTGATGTGATCCATTCTGTTTATATAAATTTATTTAGTCCTGATATGAAGATTGCATTGGATAATAAGAACATGTGATTAGCTTTTGAACTTCATTTCACCTCATCCTCATCAAAGAAGCATAAAACTGAAACATGTCCAAAGTTGTCTCCCTTACAAGCTGGAAACATGAATATATTAGTCATTGACTGATAGTGTTTTCTTTTCCTCTTGCTTCATATTGATTTCTAGTTAGCTGTCAAATATTCCTTGTATCAGATGCCAATAATACTTGAGTATTGTGATGAGTGAATAAATAATACTTACCTATCACAATATAACTGTGTTACTTTTTAAAGTGAAAGGAAATTGTCCATGGCTCTTGGTGGCTTCCTTGAAATCAGAAAGAAAGAGTTGGATAAATGAGAATTGTGACCATTTATCTTAAACTTGAAAGTTTTAGATAGTGTTCGTATTTAAAAAAAACATTCATCCATCACAGTATTATATATGGCCTTTTGCTATGTTTCAAACACACAGTTTAATAAGGGAAAAGGTGATTTTACTTAATCTTGCACAAGTCTTGATTACTTTCCAATTGTAACTCATATGCGATATATTTTATTAGAAATATGTCCAAAAGAATTAAAGAAAGTAGCCCCATGTCACATAGTCTTTTCACTTTATTTTTTCTGAAATTTTCTATGCTAGTAGATCTTTATTGTTGTTCTATTAGATCTTGATAGTAGAAGTATCAGGTCATACTGTTCTATGTATGTACTGTTGTGCCTGTGTACACACTCACTCTCTCCTATATTGGGTGCCAGGCACTGGATAAGTTCAAAGCTAACCAATGTTAGCTTTGATTTTTGATTTTTTTTTTTAAGTCAATAAAATAAGTATGTGTAATATACATCACTGTAGTTGAATCAACTATACTTCTTCCTGTTACATGTGCAAGTGTTCGTGTATAGTCATATGCACACATGGATACACAAGTTCGCACTCATATATGCACTTAAATAAGCAGCTGCACACACTTTTACACACATGCACATACTCTCACACATCAGCACACACACACACACACACACACACACACACACACACACACACACACACAC
>NC_068981.1:166591853-166603808 GCF_001194135.2 Octopus bimaculoides
TCTCTCTCTCTCTCTCTCTCTCTCTCTCTCTCTCTCTCTCTCTCTCTCTCTCTCTTATTCATGCATGCTCTTTTCCACTCATGTATACTTGCACTCTCTCATATACACTTGTAATCACTCATGCACACCATCTCTGGTGTATACACTCATACACTTTCCCTTATATGCACTCTCTCCCTCTCTCTCTCTCTGTCTCATGCATGCTCACATCCTCTTGATCTCTGTCTGTCTGTCTCTCTCTCTCTCACATACACACAATCACACACACACACACATACACACAAGAATGTTGATCGTACTATTTCTATAAACCAATAATACACATAAGCTACAAAAAAAAAAAAGTTCATTTATCTGTCTAATGTAAGATGTGTTGAAGTGGTTTTAAAAGCATCCACTTCAAATGATGCACAACTACTGTCTGTGATCATATTAGCATCAAAAACCATTTACTAACACGCACGGCAGCACTATAAATATCTTGGTAAACTTATGTGATGCTGTATACTTTGTCTTTGAGAGCTTTTGCATGGTTTTCTTTTATACCATGAAAACATTATTGTCTCTAAGTCAGTAATAGAAATTGTAACCTATTTCATATTTATTGATGTTTAAAGAGTAACATATTTTCACCCATCGTCTTGAATGATGCCATACCTAGAATAGAGGTAGACCAAAAAAAGAATTGAACAAAATAGTAATGGTGTTGTTTAGCTGCAAATTAGTCCTAATTGAGCAGACTTATGGTTAAAGGCATACCAGCTGTGATTATCTTGTCTTGTTTTAATAAGTACATTGAACCCCACAGCCAGTGATGTCATTCATTTTGAAGAAGACAGCAGGGTGTGACTTGAGGGAAGTTTAGCTGCTATTTCTAGCAGGTCTAGTGACCACAAAGAAGCACGTGTGTGTGTGTGTGTGTGCAGGTATGGCTATGGGGTTGAGAAGCTGGCTTTCTTACTATGTTGTTTTGGTTGCAGTCTCTCTGTGTGGTACTTTGAGCAAGTGTCTTCTATCACAGCCCTGGGCCAACCAAAGTGCATGTATGTGTGCACGCGTGCACTCTTAATCTTAACATCATGTGATAGTTGTAAACGAGCATCATTATCATACACATGAGGTTGTTTGTTTCTTGTCTTCTGTAAAGAACATGTTTAGCTATGGGAAAATATTGCTTTGCTTGGAAACAGGTGAGGGTTGATGGCAGGAAAGGTACATGATCATAGAAAATCTGCCTCAACAAATTCTGTCAGACCCATTGAAGTATGGAAACATGGACATTACATTATGATGATGACATACTGTAACATTGAGCAGAGTCAATGCTTTAATTGTAAGAAGAGTATATTAAACTGTAATTGTTCTATTAATATGCATGTTTGAATTTTCAAATATCTTAATCATGCTAGCTTAACAAAACTGGTTGTAGAATAACAAAAAATAGACATTAATAATGATAATGGTTTCTAGTATAGGCAACAAATATTTAGGGAGGTGTCCTCATCATCATCTTTATCATTTAGCATCTGTTTTCCATGCTGGAATGAGTTGGATAGTTTGACAGGATCCCATGAGTTGCAGGGCTGCACCAAGCTCCAGTGTCTATTTTGGCATAGTTTCTATGGCTGGATGCCCTTTTCTAACACCAACCACTTTACATTGTGGACTGGGTACCATTTTTCATGCAACCAGCACCAGTGAGGTTGCCAAGTAACTTGCAAGACACAAAATGAAGGGGAAAAGAGTAAAAGAAACTAAGTGAGAGTATTTGAGAGGGAGGGGTGGTATGATAGAGGGACAAGTACAGGTGTCATGCTATAAGACCTTTGTCAGCCACTCTCCAACTATCTATTTAAAGCTGTATAAGGCTATGCGTCACCAGTCTGAAACCCCTATCTCTCTCAACATATCAATTCCTGGAAACTGTTGAGAAACATACAACCAGATGAATACCTGCCGTCAGGCATCTACCATACACTGAATATCTTGCTTCCTTGAGCATGGACACATTAAAGCTCTGATATCTGACAACTGACATAGTAGATACCCACAAGATTATCCACCATCTGTCCAACAACAACCTTGGACACCTTTTTTAATTCCATATGTTTAACACTCATGGACATGTTTACAAAATCAAAAAAACAACACAGCACCCATGACTTTCAGAAACATTTTTTCATGCTCAGAATTGCTGAAACATGGAATAATCTACCAGCATCAGTAGTTGGCTATTGAGACACTATATCTTTCAAAACTTTCATGCGTCCTGAAATGTGGCAGTACATCTGATGCCCTGCCACTCTTTTGTTTTTTGACAATTCATTCACTGTTCACTTCCTGTGCATTATTTTATGTACTGTTGATGCACTTTTGGCTGCTTTTTCTGATAGGTTAGAGTGCACCTGAGCACTGTATACAATGAGTTTATTATTGTGCTGGAGGCAATAACAGAGGTGATACATGACTGTCTCCCATTATATCAGTGGATGAAAGATGTAGGAAAGGGCAAGTGGAGAGCAATTAAAGTAAACCCAGTACTTGATTCATATTTATTTTATTGGGCCCCTCCCCCAAGAGATGAAAGACAAAATATAATTTACTTAGAAATTAACAAATGCATATGTTTTGGATATTTGTGAAAACAAGTGTTAGATGTTTCTTTTAACAGTAGTAAATCATCAATCAGGTATATAGTAATGTATGTGTCTATGTGTATATACATGTTTATATTTATGTATGCAGTTTATGTCTTTGTACAAGCATGTATATGTGTATGTATGCATGCATATATGTATGCACACGTGTGTATGTGTGTGTGTTTGTGAGTACCCTTATCTTGGCTTCATGA
Organism: Octopus bimaculoides; assembly: GCF_001194135.2. Taxonomy (NCBI): domain Eukaryota; kingdom Metazoa; phylum Mollusca; class Cephalopoda; order Octopoda; family Octopodidae; genus Octopus; species Octopus bimaculoides. The sequence goes on from NC_068981.1 coordinate 166,594,705, forward strand.
ATGTAAACAAGCATAACTGTCATACAAGTGATGTTGTTAATTTCCAGTCTTCTGTGAAAAGTCATGATTGGCTATCAAGAAATATTATCTTGCTTGGAAACTGGCAAAACTTGGTGACAGGAAGGGCATCCAACTATAGAAAATCTGCCTCGACAAATTCCATCTGACCCATGCAGGGATAAAGAAGTGGATATTAAATGACAATGATGATGATTATAATTCATATCTTTCTACAAATATGTCACATTCAAAAGCACTCTGTGTATTCACATATCTTTCTCAATATATACTTGTCACCCTTTAAACCATTTCTCCGTGTTCACATAACATATTACATGCAACATGAGTATGAACTGTGTATGTAAATCCATGCAAGAGCAGAATACTCTTCTCTTCAAACTTGTGGTGTGTTTATAGTCTCTGGTCATCTAGTCTGTTTTCACTTTGTCGCTAGTTTAATGGCTTCAAACATTTAGAAAGTGGCATTCATGTCACACAAGTGTTTGATGTGCAGGTATCTTTTGCAGTCTTGTACAAATGAACCATTTATATATATTTGATGCACTTTTGTGTATATTACATATGTCTATGTGAATTGTTGTGTACATTACTTTTAACTGCTATTTTGATACTACTTTGAGCTATTGTATATTAATGACAGTCCCACTCTAAAGACCAGCACGACTATAAACTACTGTTGAGAAAATGCCGAAATAAGCATTTGTATGTATGCAAATACAATTACTACATTTGTTGCCTTCTCTATATAACCTGACAACATATATATGTATATATAAATATATAACCTTACAACGTATACATCATCAACGTTTAATATCCGTCTTGTATGCTAGCATGGGTGGGACTCATCATCATCGTTTGTATGTATAAATTTGTGAGAGATAATATTTATCCTGACTTAGACTTGGATGTTCTGTTGGAACAAACTATACTGTGGTAGATGCCATGAGAGAAGTGCATTTTGCACCAAATGCCAATTTGTGTATTTCTCTCATGGTATCTACTGCAATATAGTTTGTTCTAACAGAACATCCATGTTTAAATTCTTTTACTTGTTTCAGTCATTTGACTGTGGGCATACTGGAGCACTGCCTTTAATTGAACAAATTGACCCCAGGACTTATTCTTTGTAAGCCTAGTACTTATTCTATCGGTCTCTTTTGCCGAACTGCTAACTTACGGGGACATAAACACACCAACATCAGTTGTCAAGTGATGGTGGGGGGGACAAACACACAAATATATATATATGATGGGCTTCTTTCAGTTTCCATCTATCAAATCCACTCACAAGGCTTTGGTTGGCCCAAAGCTATAGTAAAAGACACTTGCCCAAAATGCCATGCAGTGGGACTGAATCTGGAACTATGTGGCTGGGAAGTAAGCTTCTTACCGCACAGCCACTCCTGTGCCTATAAATGGGGCTAAATATTAACTCTCAGTATTAATACTCCTTCTATTGCTAATATATATTTTTTAACAAGCTCACTGACTAATTACAACACCAGCACCTGTTCTGGCACTGTTTTTATATATATTGCTATCTTTTGTGGTCAAACATCCATCATTGACATGATCAAGGAAGGCTGAAATCATGTGATCTGGTGGATTCAGCACTGGAGGTGGCAGGGTTCATCTCTATACTAGCAATATAAACAAGAGTGCATTTTGCATCAAAAAGCCAACATGAAAGTTTCTCTCATGATATCTACTACAGTATAGCTTGTTCTAACAGAACATCTGTTTGAGATTAATATTAATTCTTAGTATTACTACTGCCTCTGTCACAAATATATATATATATATATATATATATATAAACGTGTGTTTGCTTTTCTTTTTCAGTTTCTACATCAATCACAATACCAAGAAGACTCAGTGGGAACCTCCACAATGGGAGCCAGCAGATTCTACCTCACACCAATCTGCTTCAACAGTGAGTGTCTCTTTTTTAATTGAAAATATGTGATTTGTAAACATGAAGTTAATCTCTCTAATGGGCACGTTGGGTTTGCAGGTTATTATGATAGGGATTCCTTCATTTTTCTTTCTTACTCTCTGCCATAACATTTTTGGGGTACACTAATTCCACAGATTGCGCTCATGCTTGCAGATAGCTAGTCAGTGTTGTGTTCATTCATTATATTTAATGCTTTAGCTTTTAAACCAGCCTTATTTGGCCCAAATATTCTGCTTGCTTTACGTTCAAACTAGCCAGATCTGGCCTCTTACACCTACCTTATGATGTCATTCTGAAAATAAATAATCACGTTAGCAAAATATTGACCCTACAAAATGATGCATGATTAGTTCAAGACAGTGTGAGCAAATAAGCATTACATTTGACAGAGTAATCGAAATGCTAAAGGGTTAATATTGTTCAGTATGAGCTGATGATGATACTGATGTGTTTGCATGGGCTCCTTCAGGCATGCTTACCTGAGGGCAGCCATTTCTCTTCATGGACACTTACTCTTAAATCTTGTGATAAATCATCACACACAAGCTTATCAGTTAAAGAAATTTCAGAGTTTTATCTATCTGTCTGGTCAAGTTACTTGCCTAGTCCAATACAACTCTTCCATACCAGATGTCCTGATCTTCAATAGCAATCTTCATATCTTCAACCTGATATCCAGTGTCTTCCACAAGTTGATCAATATGATCTTCTTTGTCTGCTGTTTCTTGGCTTATTGACTCAATTCAAAGAGTAGTGTCTGTTCTTAGCTTAATATCTGACACAATCCTTATTTGGGGCCATCAGTGTTAAACTGGTTTTTAGAACTAGATGAGCGAGGGACTTCTTTCACTTTGCCATGAGTTGGCCTGGTATTTCAGTACTTCCAGGATTCATAAGAGCACAAATATTTCCTTAAAGTGAGTCTATGATAATGCTTTGAATCATAAAATGCTTCATTTCTATTATCTAATTTTGATTGTGGTATGTAACTTTTTATAAAAATATTAAGCTTATTAGAATATGAATTGGGTTTTGTTTGAAACTGTTTTGAAACACAACTTGGCATTTTCCTTTCTATTTTTTCTTTTTTGTGTGTGTTGCCCTAAAGAATTAATTAATTTTGTTAGCTAACAATCTAAGAAGAGGGTGGGGTTAAAAGATGTTCATCAAGAAATGCAGGAATATTGGAAGCTATTTGTTGCTGAGATACGTAAACAGATTTATGGATTTTTCACCAATGATTTTGTAATTCTTGTGTGCTGCACAAAGGCATCCAATTTTACTAGTGTATTGCCTGTGGCTAGATTACATGACTGTCTTTCAAAGTATCAACATCAATTTCAATATTTTAGCTTCCACACAAATTCTTTGCATAGGATTTATTGAGCCATTGCTGAAGCTACAAACATTCAGTTTGTCTTGTGTCTACAAAATTTCTGTTTCTTCTCATGAATCTTGTCAGTATTTCATTCTGAATGAATTTCTTGTTTATATCCTATCACACTAAATACACAAAGGAAAATATTTTATTTAGATTTTTGTTGTGTTTACTGATTGCTGTTTTTATTTATGGCTGTGAAGAATTGCTCTAAAATGCCAGTTTTTGGTGTAATTAGTTTTACTGTGTACCAGTTTAGAGAATTATATATATATTTGTTCATTTCATTATAACAATTGGTGAATGATACCATTCTCAGTTACAAGTTTTCAGTGATCCAGTCACTCATTCACTGTATTCCTAATGGTCAGAGGGATAAAGGAGAGTCTGTAACTCAGTGAATAACAAATATTCCAAAATACTTTTAACAGTTTTTCAGTTTTCTCACCAGTCCTTATACCCTTCTCCAAAACACACACACACACACACACACACATATATTACCTTGCATGGAAACAGGTGAGGATTGGCAACAGGAAGGGCATTCAGCAGAAGAAAACCTGCTTTAGTGAATTCCATCTAACCATGCAAACATGAAAAAGTGGATGATAAAATGATGACAATGATAGATACAAATATATATGATGGGCTTCTGTATAGTTTTCCTTTATAAAATTTCATGGGCAAGATATTGGCCAACCTTAGTTTATGATAGGAGTTACTTGCACAAATTGCCATGCAATGAGATAGAACCTGGAATCACATGATTGGAAGGTGAGCCTCTTAGTTACACAACCATACTACATCTATTGTAAAAGTTTTAGTGGCTTACATTTTTATTAAGTGATTTTTCTTCATAATTATTCCAACATAAATTACAAAATTCAACTAATTAATTATATGTTTATATTTAAACAAATTAGCAACTAGTGATCTCATGATTTTGATTACTGATATTATTCTCTGAGAGGCAAGCTGGCAGAATCATTAGCATGTCTGACAAAATGCTTAGCAACATTTCTTTCTTTTCTTTATGTTCTGAGTTCAAATCCTGCCAAGATCAACTTTGGTTTTCATCCTTTCAGTACTGGAGTTGATGTAATTGACTTGCTCTCCCCCACTCATAATTGTGCCAAAATTAGAAAGGTTGTTATTTTCTCATTCTAACTTGAGCTTTTAGCTTCCCTTCTTCCAAGTTCCTTTAAAACATCATCATTTTACATCTGCCTTCCAGGTTGGCATAGGTTTCATGGATCATCAGAGTTCAAGTCAGTTCTCTATCTGAAGTTACTACTCTTTTAGATAAGTTGGAAGAACAAATTTCACTCAAACATTTCAATTTTAGCTTAGGCTTTTTGGATGAATGGCCTTCTAATCAGCAAGTACTTGACAGAGTGTCTTAGGTGCATTTTATGATGCCACTAGCAAAAGAAAAGTTGTCATGTCCTTGAAAAGACTAAAAGCCCCTATCAGTTCCTTGTTGTCTCTACTTCTTTATGTATATTGAGTTTTACAAAAGATGTTCATTTCTTAATTTAATATATTCCGTTATTCATCTTTAAAGCCATTGTTTTCTTTGAAGTTGTGGAAATATGGAGTACTTTTATGTACTTCTTTCCCTAAACTGCTTCTTTCTGGAACTCTATTGTTTGTGTGTGTGTGTGTGTGTGTGTGTGTGTGTGTGTGTGTGTGTGTGTGTGTGTGTGTGTGTGTGTGTGTGTGTGTGTGTGTGTGTGTGTGTGTGTTTTAAACTGCTCACTTGCAACAGTTCAAATGAAGTTGCTCTTACCTCAATTAATTAACCTTATCCCTACTCTAGTCTGAGTGAAACTAAAATATATTAGTGACAATGTCCTTCTCCATCAAAACTAAGAAACAATAATATACAAATAAAAGGCACATTTCCTTGTGGCTCCATCTTATGCTCTTTCTAGTGTATGTTGTTGGACTGTTCACCTCTTATCTCTTTGTAATGTCAGATTTGCTATGTGGCACAAATTTGCTACCATAACTCCTTTGCACTCTAGTTTTGTAAAAATCCTTTTACATTTATTTCCCCTAACTTTTGTATGTAGTGAAGGTTTACTCAATTGTTTCTCTCCACCAAATTTCACAATCTCCATCTTTATAAACTATGTAACTAAAACAGTGGTAAGGAATTAAATTATGTTTCTGATAAAAGACTTTACTGATGAGTTAATACTGTTGGACATCATAACTATCTTCACTTGATGCTGTGACATTTGATTCATTCCCTCTTCAGTTTTATATAATGTACGTAAATAGTGATGAATTATGAAACCCCAGAGGTTGTTAGGTCATATGATTTAATCATTGTTAATAGTTAGTATTAATCAAAGTAATATTTTAATAAACTTCTTGATGTATAAGGCAATTGTTGTTAACATATACCTTAGGGAAAAATACATTCATATATGTTGAAATAACATGCAAACACTGTGTTAAAAATGAAATATAGTTAAAAATTAATTTGGTCATTTGTAGAAGATTCTTCAGACATTTTATTTTTGATATTTGTCTTTTATTCATTATGGTAATGTGAATCAAATTCTTAATTTGCTGAAACTTCCTCTCACACAAAAAGCAGAAATATCCTTAAAGGAACACTTGTGCAAAAAAAAAAAAAAAAAAAAAAACGGTAATTTAAATCTATTAGATAGATGTAATCTAAATCATCTCAAGAATTTTTTTTTTTTTTTTTTTTTTTTGAGAAGCAGAAATTATTTTAGAGAGAAAAAACAGTGAAAGGACTCTTTGAGTCTGTGCTATCTGTGTTATTGGCATGATGATGTTTTATAATTGTAACCACAAAGTATTTTATTGCAGCTTCGAAACTTCTCTAATTTCTGTTTGTTTCAGATCCTGAATCAACCAAACCAAGAATCAACAAGTACTCGATTAGATAACCAACAAGTTGAAATTCCATTACACTCTTTGGATGCTAATGGACATTTCCAGAGCAATGAGCAAGAAACTGAGGTAAGTTGTTACATGATAAAAGTTGACTTGAAGAAATTATAGAAATTTGTTTGGTTTCTTCCCTCTCTTGTTCTTCTAAATTAGTTTTGCCTTTAGTTATGGTTGATTATTTTTAGGATCTGGGACTCATCTAGTTCTTCTTATCCCAAATGCATGGATGAGATATGGCAGAAATTACATTGTTGTTTAATAAAGAGTAATTAACAGTAGTAGCTATGTAATAAGAAGTTTTTTGTTCAGATGTTTTTTTTTGTTCAGTCCCACTGCATGGCACCTTAGGCATGTGTGTTTTACTATAGTCTCAGATCAACCAAAGCTTTGTGAGTGGATTTGATAAATAGAAACTAAAAGAAGCCCATTGTGTGTGTGTGTGTGTGTGTGCGTGTGCGTGCGTGTGTGCGTGCGTGCGTGCGTGCGTGCGCCTGCCTCCTCATCTTTGATATCTCATGTGATAGTTGTAAATGAGTGTCACCATTATGCAAGTGGTGTCCTTTGTTTCCAATCTTCCATGTAAACATAACTGATCTTGGGGGAAATATTACCTTGCCTGGAAATAGGTGAAGGTCAGCAACAGGAAGAACAGCCAGCTGTCAAAAATCCTGCCACAACAAATTCTGTGAGTATGAGTGGGCATTAAAACAATGATGATGATGAAGATAATGATAGAAGGTTCTGTTTTTATGAGAGTGTCTTAGAATATTTTCAAATATCCTTTCTTCATATTTCTCAATTTTTCATCTGATCTAGTTCTCCTAAGAGTTTTTTTTTTTTAACTGATTATAAAACAAACAACATTGTTCAGTATAATGTTTCCGGTGATATGTTAGAGCACTTTTGGTTTAATTAAGCTTTACTTTTACATTTAACAGTGGTTTAGATAAAATTAATTCAGCGTAGCATTTAACACCCAAGTAGTTTATGGTATTGTAACATGTACTTTTACTTCAAAGTAATAGGAGTGTGTGTTTGTTTACATTTTACTAATTTTACTTTCAAGTAAGCTTTTATAATCTTATATAGTTGTTTCATTGATAAATTGAATAGATGATAAGTGTTTATATTTACTAGTCCTTCTTTCAGTGAATGCACAACATTGAAGTATCAGGTTTTTAAGTGAAATTATCTGTTCCAATTGTTGAAGTTTAATGTTTCCTGGGGGTTTTTTTATTTATTTAATTTTTTTTTTTTTTCTCAGACAATTATTGACAAAGAAGAAATGTTAAACCAATTGAAGGCACAGTTTCCAAGTTGCAAAGGGTTCATAATCAAAAATATACTGCAAAAGTAAGTAAAAAAAATACCTTAACATTTTCTTGATAGTTAGTTTTTGAAATTTTATTCAGTATGCAATGTTATACAACTTTTAACATTTCAGTTTTGAAATCATTCTATAGAATTCAGACCCTATAAAAAATTAAAAAGAAAAGGCTAGGTTACTTGGATAATTATTTAATCCTAGATTTTAACATAGGAATTGTAAAAGAAAGTTTGAAATGTATCAATTCATTCTTTTTTCTTCTGTCTAGCTTAGTCAGAGGAGAAACACACTTGGTATAATTTTACAGCGCCTCTAAGTCTGATGGGGAAAATACTATTACAGTAGATCTGAACTGAATGCTTAAAACATATTGGACTCTGCTAGAAGCATTGAAGGGTCAGGTAGGCATATTAAATTGGTCAGTAGATTAAGCCTAACATCCAAGAAAAGGTCTGTCCATCAAAAGGATCTTGCAGTTTCCATCTATCCAAATTCAATCACAAGGCTTGGGTTGACCCAAGACCATGGTAAAAATTATTTGCCCAAAAGGACCATGAGATTGCGAAATGAACTTCAAAATTCATGGATACACGCTTGTATGTGTGCAGTGAGGGTGCATGGCTTAGTCGTTAGGGTATTTGGTTCATGACTGTAAGGTGATGAGTTTGATTCCTGGCAGTGCATTGTTATCCTTGAGCAAGACACTTTATTTTACATTTCTCCAGTCTACTCATCTGGCAAAAATGAGTAGTACCAGTATTTCAAATGGCCAGCCTTGTTATATTCTGTGCCGTGCTGAATCTCCCTGAGAATTAAATTAAAGGTATGCATGTCTGTGGAGTGCTCTGCCACTTTCGTTAATTTCACAAGCAGGCTGTTCCATTGATCGGATTAAATGGAACCCTCACCATTGTAACCATCAGAGTGGTGTGTGTGTGTGTGTGTGTGTGTGTGTGTGTGTGTGTGTGTGTATACACATATATAGTAAACTTTCACTTTGCTTTCAGTTTGGACTGTTTGGTAATACTTAAATATATTGTGCATCATAGACAGAAACAAAAAGAAATCTTCACACTATGCAAGTCAAATATAATAATAATACTAATAATGATAATAATGGTAATAATAATACATATATTCTTCAGGTTTTACCAACCTGAATATTTCTTATCCAAATATGTTACTCTCCCTGTTCTGCTGGGATGCCATTATCCATAGCTATAATCTCATTAGTTCTATACAAAACTGATTTTTCCCTTTGTTAGCTAAGAGCTTTTAGCAACTTTATAAAATCAAACATTATATTCATTGTTTTATAATCTAAATCTGCTATATTACTGTTGATTATTTCTTTATTCTTTTACACTTTGTACCATTCTGTTATATATGTACCATCACAAGGAAGGTGCTTGTATGTGATCACTCAATCTGCAGGAAGTAGTAGGCAGATTTCTCTTATATATATATATATATATATATATATATAT
>NC_068981.1:166603878-166632343 GCF_001194135.2 Octopus bimaculoides
TATATATATACATACAAGATACAGAAATAATTTATTCTCAAAGGCATAATAATGCTAATACAATAGCATGAACAGGATAAACTATCTATATATTGCAGAAAAATTTGTTACCAGCCAGCCATGATACTCGAACTCACATCCTTGTGATTATGCATCAAGTGCTTCACTTTTTAAGCTGTACTACCCAGTAATGAATTATTCTGTAATTTTAGGATTTAACAATTCATTACTGGGCAGTTTAGCTTAAAACTAAAGCACTTGACACGTAATCACAGGGATGTGAGTTTGAGTATCATGGTTGGCCGGTAACAAATTTTTCTGCAATTTATGGATTGTTTATCCTGTTCTTGCTATTGTATTAGTACTTTCATGTTTGAGAATAAATTCTTTCTATCTTTCAATACATTTCAATGCTTCTAAAGTAAACTTTGTTTGCTTACTTTCATCGTAAGTTGAATGTAACGTTAGCGTCTTATAAAGCTAGATTTATAATTCCTAAAATTGCAGAATAATTTGTTACAGGGCAATTTAGCTTAAAGGTAAAGCACTCGACGCGTAATCACAGGGATGCGAGTTCGAGTCTCATGGCCGGCCAGTAAAGAATTTTTCTGCATTATATGGATAGTTTATCCTGTTCATGGTATTGCATTAGCATTATCATGCGTTTGAGAATAAATTATTTCTGTATCTTTCAATACATCTCAACATTTCTAAAACAAACTTCGTTTGTTTACTTTCATCGTAAGTTGAATTTATATATATATATATATATATATATACGGTTATCAATTTGTGTTGCAAGATTCCCGATGGTAAATCATGTGTTGAAACCGATATTGTATTTCTGGAAGGTTTTTTTTTTTTTTTTTTTTTTTTTTTTTTTTTTTTTTTTTTTTTTTTTTTTTTGCCAAATAAACACACGTACAATATATTTTTTCTTCACTCGTTTATTACTGTTCTTATTTTATTATTCTAACTCGTGTCCATTGTCCAGAAATCTTTCGTCACACATCTGTGACCTCTTCAGCGACACTTTTTGTTTTCGTGTGTGTTCTTACTCCATTCTGTTCTTCTGAAGTGTGCATCCTTATGTGCACATGCATTTGTGTCCTTGTGTAGGTGTGTGTGTGTGTATGCTTGTGTGTGTATCATAGTTTTTAGCAGCAGTGTGGCCTTCTCCTCAGCAGTCCCATCCTCTCACCCCATGGTGCTGCTACTGTCCCAAGACCCCAAAAAATATGGCACAGTTCCTGTATTCTTCTGTGTATGTGTGTTCGCCCACAGTGTTGCCATTGTGGTAGTTGTTATTGCCATCGTTGTCGCTGTCATTGTTAATCGTGTTGTTCACATTGTTGTGGCCATCCGTGAAATTTCTTGTGAGTGTGTTTGAGTGTGTTTGAGTGTGTGTGTGTGTGTGTGTATGGGTTCGCTTCATATGTTGTATGTATCCATGTCCTTTATATAGATTTATTTATTTATTTTATCTATCACTATCTTATATTTATCCCAGCTATGTGACAAATATATCTTATATTTGTTTATTTATTTATAGTACTTTAACCTCTATGCTATTAATCGAGCCTCCATGTTCTGCCTGAGCATGTTGTTAGAGCACTGATGAGCTTTTGTATGTAGTTTGGGTTCGTCCTACAACCAACACAATTTGTAGGACTTATCAAAGGATAGGTATTGCAGATCAGGGATTTTAATGGGGAACCAGGCTTTTCCACTACTTTAATTTGTAGATTAGCCTCACTTAATGTTTTTCTAAAAACAAGTATGTTAGTTTGCCGCTAGGAGTAGCATCAACGAACATGACACTTTGGTATTTTTTGTTGTCATACCAAGTGTTGGCCTTATTTATCTTATTACTGGTCCTTTCTGTGTTGTTCTAAGATTTACTTCTGTACAGCAGGCAGATCTCCTTAGCATCACTCTCTATGATGGCTTTGTACTTAGTCCTGGCTCCTTTGTACACTCTAATCCTGTCCCTTTGGTTGTAGCTAGAGAACTGCATGTGGTGGATGAAGTGTTGTATGTGTCTTTCCAATTTCATAGGGTCGCACATGTGAGACACGTTCCTCATCACTCTCACCTAGTCAGCTATAAGAATGTTGAACTTGGCGTTGTCCGCAATCGCTGCGTTTTTGTCATAATGAGAGTGAAGGATCTGGACCTTACAGTTCTTCGTTTCTAGCCAGGGAGGCCAGTCAGGCGGCACTAGCTTTGACCATGCTCAAACAGTGCTTTTTACTTGCCACCTGCACAGGAGCCAGTTAGGTGGCACTGGCAATGACCATGCTCAATTGGTGCTTTTTATGTGCCACCTGCATGGGTGCCAGTTAGGCAGCACTGGCAATAACCACACTCAAACGATGCCTTTCAGGTGCCACAGGCATAGGACCAGTCAGGCGGCAATGGCATCCACCACACTTGTATGATACTTTTTATGTGCCACCGGAACGGGAACCAGTAAAGCAGTACTGGCATCAGCCATGACAATGATTTCACTTGACTCAACAGGTCTTCTCAAGCACAACATATTACCCAATGATTAAAGGGTACTCTTAAATGGGCCGGTTATGTGCCACTGGCATAGACCATGGTTACGGTCTCATTTGGCTTGCTGGATCTTCTCAAGCACAGCATATTTCTAAAGGTCTCAGTCATTCATCATCGCCTCCATGAGGACTAACGTTCAAAGGTCGCGCTTCACCACCTCATCCCTGGTCTTCCTAGGTCTACCTCTCCCACAGGTTTCCTCCACTGTTAGGGTGTGACACTTTTTCATACAGCTGTCCTCATCCATACGTAACACATGACCATACCAGTGAAGTCATCTCTCATGCACACTATATCTGATGCTTCTTATGTCCAATTTTTCTCTTGGTGCGCTTACACTCTGCTGTGTATGCACACTGACATTACACATCCAGTGGATAATACTAGCTTTATTTCTTGCAAACTTACACATGTCCTCAGCAGTCACAGCCCATGTTTCACTGTCATGTAGCATAGCAGTTCGCACACGTGTCATACAGTCTACCTTTCACTCTGAGCGAGAGGCCCTTTGTCACCAGCAAAGGTAGGGGCTCTCTGAACTTTGCCCAGGCTATTTTTATTCAAGCAGCTACACTCTCAGAGCATCCACTCCCGCTACTCACTTGGTCACCTAGGTAAGGGAAGCTACCAACTACGTCTAGTTTTTCCCCCTGGTATGTGATAGATATATAATAAAGATATAAAGAAATATATAAATAGATAAATAAATACATATATACATATATTTATCACATACCTGGGGTAAATATAAGATAGAGAGATAGATAAAATAAATAAATAAATAAATCTGTATAAAGGGCATGGATACATACAACATACAAAGCGAACCCATTCACACACACACACACACACACACACACACAAACACACAAGAAATTTCACAGATGGCCACAACAATGTGAACAACACGATTAACAACAACAGTGGCGGTGACAACGATGGCAATAACAACAACAGTAGCGAGGGTGAACACACATACACAGAGGAATATAGGAACTGTGCCATAGTGTAATACACTATTACAACAACTTTACGGGTATGTTTTTGGATAAATATTAATTAGAAATCATAAGTACTCTTCTTTTTCTAGACTTACTGGTGAATCCTGTTATACTTAAATAATCATGCTCAGATATACTGTGCCTGCAACAACAACAAAAGGGAGAAGGAGAGAGAATGGGGGTCAGGATGGTGAAGAGTAGAATGCTTTTGATCCTAGGTTTTTTAAATAAGCATGCCTTAACCCTTTCGTTATCACATTCATTTTGAGATGCTCTGTATTTTTTTCAAATATTTTAAATATAACAAAGAATTTAGTAAAATAACTTAGTTATCATTAAGCTAATGTTAGGAACGTAAATTATGACTAAGGTTTGGTGGAAGATTTTAATTCAAAACTTATGAAAGCAAAACATTTGTACTATAGAGCCAGAGGCAGTTTCAGCCGGGTTGGTATCAAAAGGGTTAAGAGTAAATAGCCACAACTCAGCAGTATATTTTTATAGTTACAATGTAAAATAGAATTTATAAAAATTGAATGAGTTTCTAAATCGTGAAAAGAGGTGAATTCTGAAGCTGCAGTAAGGCAATGTAAAATATTTCTTTTTCTTCTTTGTATATAGGTTCTATAATGGTTCAACTTGTGCACCTGTAAACTGTTTTGTTTCAGTTATTTAATCATCCCTTTCTTCTCAAAAATAAATAAATATATAATAACTAAATAATAAAAAAGAAAATATTCATATGTATGTATGTGCATTTGCATGTATAAATGTATATTTATGTGTGTATGCATTAAATTTTTATATGCATATAATATTTTTGTTTAAACAAAACGAGTTTTATATTTCACCATAAAGAGTATAATATCTTTTTTCATATAATAGTTTTACTGAAAATATATTAGTGTATGTTTTTACAAGGTGAGTTTTATTCACACAACACAAAAAAGAGAGAGAGAGAGGGAGAGGGAGAGAGAGGGAGAGAGAGAGAGAGAGAGAGAGAGTAAAGATCACATATTACTTAAAGATTCTTGTATAGAAAAATGGTTTTCATGCGAATAAATTTTATGTATTTTGTGTTGTTTGGGGAGAATCATACTGCCTTAATATGTAACACACTCACTGGTTCAATTTCCACTCATTATTTATATTTTTTCTTGCAAAATTTTTGTTGCTTTTACAACCTTGTCAATAGATGTTAACTATCCATTATTGGAGCTGTGTTCCTAGTTTCCAATAGGTATGCTCCAATAATGGACAGAGTTAATATCCATTGACAAGGTTGCAAAAGCAATGAAAATTTTGAAAGAAAAATAATATAAATAATGAGTGGAAATTGAACCAGTGAGTGTGTTACATATAAAAGCATTAAGTCAGTATGACTCTCTCCAAACAACACAAAATTTGCTTCCACACATGAATTCACATAATGAATCTTGCGAACCAGATAAAAAAAAAATGAAATTTTATGTATGTTGTAGTTAAAAATCACTCCACTGACCAGTCTAATTTTTACTATCATTCATCTTATCAATGTTCAAGGTGTTCTTACATTATATTTAAAGACCTTGTGTGTACTAAGATGACAAAGCAATAAATGATTATCTTATGAACTCCATTAGCTTACAAGTGTTTCTGCTATGAGATGCATTAGACTCATAGTTGAGTGCTTGAGAAACAGCTGTAAGCTAATGACGTTCATAAGATAATCATTCATTCCTGCTCTCTACACAACTAACACTTTGTTCTAAAATATTTGTATATTAGGTTCTATACTAGGTTATTGGTCTCACAATGCCTAAGCGAAATTATATATATACACTAGCTGAGGTATCTAACATAACATGGGTTCTGAAATTTGGCTCTTTATTATGTGAGGGAAAAAGGAGAGAACCAGTCCAGTAATAAACCTGCCTTCAAATATTAAAATCCTTCTTCTTGCACAATGCATGTATTACCAAATGAGGTAACTGGAGTTGTACTTTCAAACATAAAAGTTAACAATCTGATTAACAGAGCATAATACCTGAATATTTTATGAGTGTAAACACATTAAATGCAAAGCAAAGAATAAATTATATTATGTTCTGCTTTCTGTAGATTACATCATTAGTTTATTGTTATAATTTATTTCAGCCTCACTCCATACCAACATCACTGCATATAGTACCATCAACACTATGACCAAAATGTCTAGGATCACTCTCATCACCACCACATCTAGTACCTCAATATTAGTGGATTCTCCTGTCAGGTTTGACATATGAAGGTTTAACAACCAATATTATAGCTGCTAGGCTACCCACACAAATGATGTTTGCAGTGGCTTGTGTAGAACTAGCCACACTATTTGGAAATACTGATAGCAGAATGTTAGTGCAAATGTTTGCTACAAACTCAATGAACAATGCATTTCAGGTTGTTCTATCTTCTGAGGTAGTTGCTTTTGCTATGGCTTAGAGTTCAACCTATCCTAGTAGGCTAAATGTGCACTTGGGCATCAAACCAGAAAATTCTAAGTCCTTGCACATTCCTTAATATTGCTACTCTGCTAAATGAACTCGAAATTAAGTCCTCCCTTAAGAGACTTAACTATAAAAATTACATATCTAACATTAAAAAATCAAGGAAGATTCACAAAATATATTTTAGTTTGTAAGTTTAAATACAAAGTTTTTAAATTATCACAGTAATAAGCAAAGAAGAGATCACAACATTCTAGTTTCCAATGGATAAGCTCTGATTGTTTTATTGTCATGAGATAAAAATCAAAGAAGTAGCTAATTGTAATTTATTTTCTTTTTACTAGTTTAGTTAAATGAAGTGAGATGGCAACCAAAATAATTTTTTGCAGGTTTTCTGAGAGGTGGAAAGAAGAAACAGCCACGCTAGGTTATATTCTGCTTTCTCTAGATTACATCATTAGTTTAAGAAGTTCATTATAGATTTTATGAATTATCCTCAGATCAGAGACCTGATCTTTATACTAGCAATAGTGGACACCATTAAAGGCAACCAAAGGCTGAGTGGTTGTGTTAAACCAGATGACTGGTTAAGTCTACCACTAAAAGACTGGCACAATCTATCTGACAGTGTGTATAGCTTTCATCTACTCAATTTCACTCACAGTTGATCCTTGAGAATGTTAAATAAAAAATAAAACAAATGAAAGGAAATTCATTTTAGCAGCTACTAATCAAATTTCTTGCCAAATGGGATATATGATACCTGATCTCCTTGCCAAACAACTATATATCACCTTTTCTTTTTCTGATGGCTATATAATATACTTTCTTGCCAAGTAGGTGTATAATTTCTCATTTCCATGCCAAATAGGTATATAATATTATACTTCCATGCCAAATTGGTATAATATCCCACTTTGTTGCCAAATAGTTGTATAATATCCTGCTTCCTTGCCAAATAGGTATATATGATCCCACTTCTTTTGAATTAGGGAGCTGAAATATCAGTGAAAGTAGATTCACTTTTGTAGATACAGCAATAATAAAAATTTGTTACTTTAGTTGAATCAAATTTCTTTTTATTCATTTATGTTTTTATACTTTTATTTTGGAGGTGTACTTGTCTGGCAAGTGATTTGATCTGAGATAGTATGTTGAAACTAAAACACTTACACAGTTCTATCGAGGAATTATGTACATTATTTACAGTATTTACAATTGACGGATATTTGTCCTCATCTTGTTTGTTGTTAACACAATGTTTTGGCTGATATACCCTCCAGCCTTCATCATGTGTCTTGGGAAAATTTCGAACCTGGGTTCTCATTCCTAAGGTATTTTTGATGATGATGATGATGACGACGATGACGACCACATCGTCGTCGTCGTTTACAGTTAGGGTTTACAGTTTACAGTTAGGGCTACGCCGAAAACGGGTGTGTGCATATTCTTTACTTCTGCCTATTTATGTACATGTATATGAAAGATAATGTATGTATGTATGTGAGAGAGACAAAGGGAGTGAGTGAGTGCCATTTGCACATACATGCAAAAAATTTCTTACATCACAACACACACCTTCACTCACTCTCTCTCTTTCTCTATCTCTCTCTCTCTTTCTCTCTCTCTCTCTCTCTTTCTTTCTCTCTCTCTTTCTCTCTCTCTCTTTCTCTCTCTCTTTCTCTCTCTCTCTCTCTTTCTTTCTCTCTCTCTCTCTCTTTCTTTCTCTCTCTCTCTCTCTTTCTCTCTCTCTCTCTCTCTCTTTCTCTCTCTCACTCGCGTCCATTTTATATACATGTACATCTTACACTTTCTTCTCTCTTTTACTTTCTCCTCTCACTTCAAAGCAAATGTTGCCTTTTCACTGTATCCTCTCTTTCAATTTCTTGCTCTCTTCAAAGAATACAGAAATTAAACCAATTGCTGATCATATTGTGAAAGTGTAGCATATTTCTTTAAGATATAAGATATAAAACACATAGTCTTTATCTAAAAATTAAGATGTCCGTCAAGAGATAGTTTGCAGTTTTGTTTGGACTGAATTCTGTAAATATCATTTGCATGCATGTAATTACACAAAAACAAAAGATAAAGTAGGATAAAGTTTTTGTCATTGAACTCCAGTCCAGCTCTGATCAAGCAGGCCTATGATCAAAGCTATTTCAAGGATTACCATGCCGTGTATTTTCAAACATTGTATCCATAACTACATTGTGCAAATTATCTATTTTTTTTAGATAGTGGGTGTGTGATTTGACTGCTATTTATAACAGCTTATGTTACCATGTAGTGGCTCTTTATTTTCTTGAAGAAAATAAAGTTGTTTGATAGCAATAAGAATGTGCTGATGATAAGGGCAAGAAATCCTTCAATTTCGTGCAACTGATTATTTATTAACAACAATGGCAAAGATTTACTGAGTTCTTCTCTAGCACCTTTGTTTGAGAGAAGTATGCTTACAATATAGCTTATTAGCAAAAATATTTGATGCCTACTTTAAAATTATTATGCTTTCATATGTGAGCAACATAAACTGAAATTTATGTCTACATTTAAAAAGAAAAATCTTTTAATGATACCATATGTTGATTCCTTTCTTTGATACAAAGAGCCAATATTGTGAGAGATAGGACCAGTACAAACAGCCTATGTTGTCAGAGAAAGGGTTATATTCAAGTGATTCAATCCCAGAATTGAATTGAACTGTAGTGATGGCTTAGAATTCAGTGTAATTCAAAATTCAAAGTAGAATGATTATTAATCAAAATCAGAGGATTTTTATACTGTTTACTAATTCAAATCTTAATTTGCTTTAGATATAAAGGTTTAGCCATAACATTTAAAATAACTTCATGAAAGTGCAAATTGGGCAGTTTAGATGAAATTAATGTCCTGGGTTTAATTCACCTAGAAATTTGTTTGGTGATAAATTGTTGCACATTTAATCACCAAGAGGAGTCTCTCTTTTTGTTGTAAATGGATATCCATGTACAGTTAGGAATTTTGCTTGGATAGAGAAATAGAGGGCTAATCTAGACAGATCAGCCAATGTGTGTATGTGTGTGTAAAAGCGGTCAGCTTACAATAGAATTGGAAGAATGGTAAGTGGTAATTAGCTGAGTGAATTATAGAATTTTGAAATTGTAGCCAAAGTTATTGCAATCCTAATAATATATATTGATAATATACCTTAGAGAGCTGGATCTAAATATTGAATTACTGATCTGTTCATTTCCAGTTGATGCCTGCATCAGAAATATAACCTCAGAATATTGAACATGATGAAAACTGCTTGCTGTCTGTGTGAATTATAGTTTCAAAATGTAGTGTGTGTGTGTGTATGTGTGTGTGTGTATGTATTCCTACTATTGTTGTCTTATCTAAATGTAATATTGACTGAATTTAGTTTACACGTCTTCACATTTATGTTCAAATCTGTCTGGCACAGACACCTTTACTGTTTGGTCTTCCAAGGACCAACTGTTGTTTTGCTCCAGGTCAAGTCTTGTCAAACAGGTTTATGATCAAAGGCATTCCAAGCTGGACCACCTAGTATTTAATTCAAACATAATGTACTTAGGACTACATTATCCCATATGTCTTCTTTTTTGAGATGATAATGAATGAGGGCAATTCGTCTTTTATTTTTATCAATTTGAGTGACCACTTAGAGGCTCCTGCAATAGCTTGATAATTGCTTGTTGATAAACTGAATCACTTCTCCAATAAATGTGTGATCTTATGCCACAAATTTATTGCGAAAGGCAGAGTGAGCTGGCAGAATCATTAGTACATTGGACAAAATTCTTAGTAGCTTTAATTAGTCCTTCATTTTTGCAGGGTTTGTAAAAATAAGTACCAGTTATAATCTAAGATTGTTTCAATTGTTTTCGCCTTTTAAAATATTCTGCTTTCTACTTGATTAAAAGTAATATTCTCTAACATGTACTCTTTTACTTGATCATCGAACCATGACCACACCTACTTGAAAGATTTAGTCAGTCAAATTATTTTAAGTCAGTTACTTATCTAATCATTTTCTATTTGCCAAACCAGTAATTTACAGGACATGAGAGCTCCAGTTCTTAATCAATGCTAACACACACACACACCAGGTTTCCGCATTGTTTCCATCTACCAAATTTCACTTGCAAGGTATTGGTTCATCTGAGCCTATAGTTGAAGATGTTTGCCCATGATGCAACACAGTGGGATTGAACCTGAAACAATGTGGTTACAAAGCTAACTTCTTAATCACATAGCCATATTCGTACCTGTATGTATAAATAACATTGTGTGTGTGTATAGGTGCATGGCTCAGTGATTAGAACATTGGGCTCACAATCATGGGATAGTGAGTTTGATTCCTGGACCGGGCTGTGTATTGTGTTTTTGAACAAGACACTTTATTTCCCGTTGCTCCAGTTCACTCAGCTGTAGAAATAAGTTGCGATGTCACTGATGTCAAGCTGTACCAGCCTTTGTCTTTCCCTTGGATAATTTTGGTGATGTCGAGAGGGGAGGCTGGTATGCATGGGTGACTGTTAGTCTTTCATAAACCTTGCCTGGACTTGTGCCTCAGAGGGGAACTTTCTAGATACAATCCCATGGTCATTCATGACTGAAGGGAATCTTTACCCTTTTACCCTTACCCCTTTATATATATATATATGAAATAGAGATGTGTGTGTATTCACTTTTCGCGCGAAAATGGCTTCACTAATTGCTTCTATACTTGTGATGCATGAATAATTGTATCTCGGACACATGTTAGGCTCTTCATTTAATATTTTTATTGAAAATAAAAAAATATTGCTTTATGTATTAGATTCACGTCTTTGAAAGTTTTTAAAAATATTTACATCCGGTTTTCTAGCGTCAGTGATGTAACAACTACATTTGGCTCCATATCATAAATAAAAGAACGTTTAAATTTTTTGGAACTATGTTTTTTGTGTTTCTTTAAAGGATTTCTGTTACTAAATTTTTTGAATAATTAGGCCATTTTTTCCGGAACGTTGAATACAACATGGACAAAAAGCAAATTCGCACAATTTTCTCATTCCAGTTCAAGCTAGGCCGAAAAGCTGCTGAAACAGCTCGCGATATCAACGATGTGTTTGGCCCAGGAACCACTAATGAACGTACAGCACAATGGTGGTTCAAGAAATTTCATAGCAGTGACAAGAGTCTTGGAGATGATAAGCATAGTGGTCGGCCATCGGATGTTAACAACGATCAACTAAGAGCGTTAGTCGAAGCCAATCCACACACAACTGTCCAAGAGCTTGCTTCTGAATTAGATTGAAAGAGATTGGAAAAACAAAAATACTTGAGAAATGGGTGCTGCACAAATTGAACGACAACCAAAGAAAATGCCGTTTTGAAGTGTCGTCTTCTCTTCTTTTACACAACAAGAATGACCCGTTTCTCGACTGGATTGTGACTTGTGATGAAAAGTGGATTCTTTATGACAACTGGCAATGCTCAGCTTCGTGGTTGGATGCCGATGAAGCTCCACAGCACTTCCCAAAGCCAAAGTTGCACCAAAAGAAGGTCATGGTGACTGTTTGGTGGTTTGCAGCTGGTCTCAGCCATCACAGCTTTTTGGATTCTGGCAAAACCATTACGGCGGAGAAGTACTGTCAGCAAATGGATGAAATGCATAAGAAACTCCAACAACAGTCAGCATTGGTCAATAGAAAAGGACCAATTCTTCTCCACGACAACGCTCGGCCGCATGTCACACAACTGACCCTGCAGAAGTTGAATGACTTGGGCTACAAAACTCTGCCTCATCTGCCATACTCACCAGACCTCTCACCTACTGACTACCACTTTTCCAAGCATCTTGACAACCTCCTGCATGAGAAATGCTTCAAAAACCAAGCCAATGCCTTCAACGACTTCATCACCACCAGAACGCAGGATTTTTATGCTACTGGCATAAATAAACTTGTTTCACATTGGCAAGTGTTTATTTTGATGGTGTTTATTTTGATTAATAAAGTTTTGTTTGAGCCGTGATATGTGCAAGTGAATTTAAAGGTTAAAACCCGCAAGAACTTTCTTGACAACCAAATATATATATATCACTCACTCACTCTCTATTGTTTTCGCTTTCCTTTTACAGGCACTATTGTTTTCACTTTCTTTAACCTGAGCAACACCAGGTATTTTTGCTAGTATGTATGTATGTATGTGTGTGTGTGTATATATATATATATATATATATATACACACACACACACACACACACACACACACACACACACACACACACACACACTTCATGTCTGAAGCTCCTATGAAGCTATAGGGTAATACTCAAGCATTCATCTATGAGTGCATTGCATCTCATAGTAGAAACAACTGTAAGCTAATGAAGTTCATAATGTAGTTGTTTATTGCTTTGTTGTTTTAATTTCTTATTACCACTCTGTACTAACTGGCACTTTATTCTGAAGCACACGTATATTGACTTCTAACACAAGGTTATTAGTATCACATTGCCTAAGCAAAACATTAAAATACATACAACCTATATATATATATATATATATATACACACATACATACACACGCAACCAAAATATATGCACAACCTGTATATATATATATATATATATATATATATACACACACACATACACTATATATGTACAACCCATACATATATATCTATATTCAATTAAAACTAAAAATATAGTGCATATGGAAATTCTTTTATAAAACAAAATATAATGTTCAGTGTGATGGTGATTCTTTTATGCATTTCAAAAAAGAAAAAATTTAAATGCAGTAATTAGCTTTCTTTGCATTAATTATTTTAGCAAAGGAAACAATGCCACTGAATTCACTATTGTGATAAAAATTCTTTTGATAATCTCAAAGAAATAAATAAATAGATGAAATAAAATAAAATGAATAAATAAATAATTTTATTCCATGCGTAGTTTAAATGAACTGTTGAGAATTCGGTGCTTGTATGCTGAACAGAGTAGCATGTCAATCAATAGGTGTTCAATGTACCTGTATTTGTTCAGATCATAACCAGTAATAGTAGTAGTAGCAGCAACAGCAGTTGTAGTTGTTGTTACCACTGTTGCCTAATTAAGCTCTATCAATAAGGCACACTTCTCTTAGAATGATTGCATTGATTTGTCTTCTTGTGAAAATGTGTTTAAACCAAGCCTAGTTATTGAAAACGTTTTTTTTTCTTTTCCTTTGCCTTTTTAATATTAAAATAAGGCTCATCTTGAAAGGAAAGTAATTGAAAGAAAAGGCTAATGAAAAATAACTTGGTTAATTATAATTTAAACACTGCTTTTGGTATCTTTTGTTATATTTTGGGGGCTGAGGTAGAAAATATAAATAGAAAACTGCCAAACAAACAAGCAAAAAAAAAGTAATAGTTTTTGTGTATGGTTAGAATTAATTGAAAGTTGTAGTTGGGTTAGTTAGACTGCATGTCAGTTCATCATCATGATCATTATCATGTGTCCATTTTTCCATGCTGGCATGCATTGATTGGATGGATCTCACAGCATCTGGTTGAGGTCTGCATCATCTAGCATACACAGCAAGGGAAAAAACCATCCAACAGTGTTGTTGTATGTATCTTACAGTGTGGAGTGGGTGTATTTTAATGTCCCATTAGCAGTGGAAATGTTATCAACAACAATACTACAGAGCTTATTCAACTATGTAATAGTTCTGGTTTAGAGTTGTTGACTTTCTAGACATAACCTGCTATGCGACTTGTGAAACCAACATCTTGTTCATATATTCTATTTATTTGATATTGTTTCTATAGCTGGATGCTCTTCATATCAGCAACTACTTTACAGCACATCAGTCAGCCAGATACCTTCCCTGTGTCTTCGTGTCAGCTTGCAAAGACTCTCCAGTTCCCTCTGTATTGTGCTGAATGCCTACAATCATCGAGGCTTTTGTTTCCAGTCCATTCTTTGATGTCAACTGTCTGCATCTTTAACAACCTCTTGCTCTCTTTCTTTCAATATTTCTTACAAGAATAGCCATGGGTAGTGACTCATGACACATTGTATGTCCAAAATATGATAGCTTTGTGGACTTGATTCTTGACATTAGGTGTCTTTTGACTTGCAGCTTTTCTACTACTGCTTTATTTGTTACTACAGCATTTTTACCTTATCTCGCTCAATCTGTGAAAAAGATCCATGTTTCAAAAGCTTCTACCTTCATAGCTGTGAATATTGTTCAAGTGTCTACCCTGCACAGGAAAATTTACTTAATAGTATAGTTTACTAACCTCAGTTTTAAATGCAGTGTTATGTTTCTTAAAGTGGAGATTTCTTTTCATTTTTACAAATGTTGTTTTAGAATTATTCTTTAAATAATTTCTTCTTTACAGCATTATTTAGCCCTTTAGCATATACATTATTTACAAATATAATGGCTATTATTCACATTGTTTTGAATCAATCATGCATTATCTTGTAGCTTCAAGATTTCAATAATGTGATTATTTATTTTTAAAATGACATTGTATGGTAGGTATGAAAGATCAGATCTGGTCAGTTTGACCTAAAACGCGTAGAATATTTGAGCCAGATATAGTCAGTTTAAATGCTGCAGGGCCAGAGAAGTGACATCTTTGGTGGGCCACTGTTGCTATAGAAACTCATCTCTCCATAATGCTGCTAAAACTACCAGACAGACCATTACATGGTGATATATACAGTGTAATCCTGACATTTGACCAGCTAACCATTGGTCATAGGTTTGCTTTTAATAGAGACAGTGATGCAGGCATTGCACCTGTTCACATTTTCCATATATGCTTATTTACTGTTCCCCATTTTGCCTCTGCAAACCACAGTCAGTTGTAGCTTATATTTTGTTACAGTCATATTTAACTGGTTGAAAGTCGTTGCCATCTCTCACTAGCAATATTTTTTTTTTCTTTAGGCATTTCTTTTTTACTTCATATGGCTTTCACTGCTAATAACTGCAGGCTTATATATTTAAATTTTATATCATATGTTTTATGAATAGTAAGCATCATCAGTTATAGGTTTTCAGGAGGCTAATCTGGTTCATTGTATAACCAATGGCAGAGTGACAAGAGAGTTTTAGTATAACTCAAGTGGAATAAATATCACAAGAAAATTTTTTTTCATCATACTAGTTTATTGGCAATTTCTCACCAATGGGCATGTGTGTATGTGTGTGTGTAAAAGGAAAACAAGCAAAGAGTGGCTACTGGCATGTATTTGAGCAACAAAGATGAATAAGAGCATGTTAAATAACTTACAATTGAAATTATCTCCATTTTCAGAGAAGATAGACAAATCATTTAGTGGCAAAATTAATACCAACTGTAATTTCAAAAAGGGGAGATAATCTCAAGAATCAAGAATTTCTCCAAAATTGACATACTTTTAAGAAAAACATAGTTTGGTTGTTTGAAGACAAAAGAATGGTTGTCAACATGTTTCTGTCTCAATAGACATCATCTAATGTGGTTGTCCTACCTTATTTCCAGCAGTTGGGATACTTGGACATATCACAATAAAAAAAAGAGTAGAACACATATATGTCCTACATAATTTGCATAAATGAAATGAAAATGAGCCAAAAGAAATGCTATAGTGGCCAGTAACAAGCATTTGAACAACAAACACAAGTAATGTTACATTAAGTAACATGCAAGATAAATTCTATTATTTTGTGAATTATATTTGCCCCTACAAAGGATGCACACACATATACATATATATATATAAATTATATGTATATATTTATACACATATGTACACATAACAGGCTGCCATACAGTTTCCATTTACCAAATTTCACAAGCCATTCAACAGCCTGAGCTTATATGGTAGATAACACTTGTCCAAGGTGCAACACATTGTACTTTTGGAACAAGTGTTCTCTTCTATGCGCTTGTAAAACAAATCTCTTAACTTTTTAACCATAGAATAAATGCATATATGAATAAATGCCAGTAATATTGACACAAGTGAATCCATAGGTGCCATTATTGGTATTGTGGAAGTGATAATATACTAACAATGTGTAACGTGATTACAGGAGCTTGAATTTTGTAGGAGGAAATAATCCCATGAAAAGCACCCGTACTAGTGTCACATAAGAAGCACCCATGCCAGTCTCACATAAAAACCACCTGCCCCAGTGTCACATATAAGGCACCCATGCTAGTTCCACATATAGAGTACCTGTACTGGTGCCATGTATAAAGCACCAGTACTGGTGCTTCGTATAAAGCATTGGTGCTATATAAAATGTACTCAGTACACTTTGTGAAGTGGTTGGCATTAAGAAGAGCATCCAGCTGTGGAAACCATGCCAAAACAGACAGTTGGAACCTAGTGCAGCTCTCCAGCTGACCAGCCCCTGTCAAGCTGTCCAACCCATACCAGCATGGAAAATGATGATGACTCTCTCTTCTAAAACAGTAAAAGTCAAAGCTGACTTTGATGGGATTCAAACTCACAAATGTAACCAAATATCGTAAAACATTTTGTCTGTCATCCACCTCTCCAGTCTGCTGAACCCCTGCCCTAACAGTGTTAATAACAATAATATATTAAATCTTTTTCTCTGTGTATTGTTGTTGTTGTTTAGCCCCAGGTCAGCCCTGATCAGGCAGAGCTCATTGTGGTTTTTTGCTTGTTTGAGTTTTGTTAGTATCTTTTATCTTTTACTTGTTTCAGTCATTGGATTGCAAGCATACTGGTGTACCACTTTGAAGGGTTTTAGTCGAACAAATCAGTACTTACATTTTTTGTCTTTTTCTTTCTCTTTTTAAGTTTCATACTTCGCACTTATTATATAAGATTCTTTTGCTTAACCACTATACTCCATGCATCTAAACAAAACAACACTTGTTGTCAAGCAGTGGCAAGACAAGAAACAGACATAAAGACACACAGACATATATATATATATATATATATATATATATATATATATGCACACACACACAATGGTCTTCCACACAATGGTCTTCCTCACAGTGAATTGGTCAGCTTTCGGTCATAGTAGACATTTGCCCAGTGTGTTGCTCAGATTTAGTTGCAAAACGAGCCTCTGCCTACACATAATCATATTATCCCATGTGTCCACCCTTTTAAAAATTCTTTTAAGATGGTAGGGTATGTTTGAAGGAAATTTGGCTGCTATTTCTTAGTAAGCTGAAAAGCTGCATAATGGCTTCCTTATTTCTTTTTTTTTTTTAATCTTAAAATGGTAATTCAGTGGAGCTGAAGCCCATGAAAATGATTTCAAATTTGAAGAATAAATAAACTTTGTGAAACCAGATTGTTATGGTGTTTTAATATAGCTAGAATATCGGCAATTGATGCTAAAATCCAATAGTAAGCTATAAAGAATACAATGAGCATTTATAATTTATTTATAGAAATGGTGTTGATAGCCATTTGAACAATAGTGGTTGCTGTCCTTGGTATGCCTATAATCTAGACAACAGGAAAAACATACGCTTTTATGCTTTCCATGGTTTTTATTGTAATGAAACTAGGAAAGTGTTAAGGTAGTGAATTGACAGAATCTGGACATGCTAACATGTCCAGATAAAATGTCTTGTGGTATTTTAGTTCAAATCATGAAGTTCAATTTCACTTTCGTCCTTTCTGGATTGGCAAATAAAGTGGCAGTTTGCACAGGGATCAATTCCACAATCCACCCCTACCCACCCCACCATTGCTCTCTCTCTTTCTCTTTCTCTCTCTCTCCCTCTCTCTCTCTCTCTCAAAATTAGCGGTAGATGACAAGATAGTGTCATGTAAAAATAATAACCAGAGGAAGGCAGCTGGAAACTACCTTTATATTCTCGTGTGAAAATTCCATGACATACACTGTGTATTTGCCAAAGAAATCGACGGGGGCCAGTCATTAATCTGATGGCACAAGGAAGGAAGGAAAGTAGTGGAGTGACTAAAATAGCATAAAGCCTTGAACTAAATTCACTACAGTACTTTATTCTTTTAAAACATGATTTAAGTAAGTCCCACAAAGCATTTTGTACAGAGCTCTTGAACAGACACTGCTTTGCAGCCCTTTAAATTCTGAGTTCAAACCCTGCTAAATGAATTTTACCTTACATCCCTTGTACCAATCACACACTAGATTTGATATAATGAGCTATGCCTTCTCAAATTTCTGTCCTTGCACCTATTTAAATTGTTGTTGGGAAGGAAGAAGACCATAGTTGAGTAACTGATCAACCCCATACACACACTTTATCATGGCAACACTCATATTCTTTTTTGCAAAGCTCTCACATCCACTTACTAGT
Source organism: Octopus bimaculoides (assembly GCF_001194135.2). Taxonomy (NCBI): domain Eukaryota; kingdom Metazoa; phylum Mollusca; class Cephalopoda; order Octopoda; family Octopodidae; genus Octopus; species Octopus bimaculoides. The sequence goes on from NC_068981.1 coordinate 166,622,238, forward strand.
GGGTCACATTTTCCACACTCTTTCCACAGAGTCTGCATTTCTGGGTATCAGAAGTTTTATAGATGTTATACTTCACTGAATTGTTAGCAAGAGCCTGGTCTTGTGCAGCAATGATCAGGCTTTCAGTGGTACGCTTCAAATCACCTCGCTCAAGCCATGCCCACGATGCTGTATTATCCTTAACATCTTGTGTATTCCTTTCAAACTGTCCATGCATTCTCATTTCAAGAAGGTCTTCTTTTCTCTTCCTTGCCCATCATTTCATCTGCATTTACACCCAAATCTTTTGCAGTATATTGTAGCAGGTCTTCATCACTATTTATCACATACTCGGAAAACATTCTCCTTTCACTCTTTATACAATGGTCTACACTAATTAGTCCTCTGCCACCATTCTTTCTTTTCATATACAGTCTGTTTACGTTTGCTTTAGGGTGTAGCGTCCCATGCAGCGTCATCAACTTTGTTATTATTATTATTATTATTATCTTCAATATGGTTGTAGAATGGCAGAAATGATAATGTGCTGGAATAAATGCTTAGTAGTATTTATTTACATTCTTCCATATGCTGAACTCAGTCCTCCTGAGGTCATATTTGTCTGCCATTATTCATAAATTAAACACCAGTAAAGTACTTGGATCAAATCAATTTAACCTCTCCCTTAAAGTTAGAAATAATTTATTATTATAAATAATAATAATAATCCTTTCTACTATAGGCACAAAGCTTGAAATTTCAGGGGAGGCACAAAGCCTGAAATTTCAATTACATCAGCCCCAGTTTTCAACTGGTAACTTATTTTATGAACCTCTAAAGAATGAAAGGCAAAGTCGACCTCAGCAGAATTTGAACTCAGAATGTAAAGATGTAAAATGACATTAAATAATAATGCTTAGCAGCATTTTGTCTGGCATACTAATGATTCCAGCAGCTTGCCATGTTATAATAATAATAATAATAGTAATAAGTCTCTTTCTTATAGGCAGAAGGCCTGAAATTTTGGTGGAGGGGTAAATTGATTTTATTGACCCCAGTGTTCAACTGGTACTTATTTTATCGACCCCAAAAGGATGAAAGGCAAAGTCAGCCTCAGTGAAATTTGAATTCAAGAACACAAAGATAGACAAACTGTTTAGCAGCATTTTGTCTAGCATGCTAATGATTCCAGCCGCTTGCCATCTTATAATAATAATAATAATCCTTTCTATTATAGGTGCAAGGCCTGGATTTTTGTGGGGAGGGGGACAGTCAATTACATCGACCCCAGTACTTGACTGGTACTTAATTTATCAATCCCAGAAGGATGAAAGGTAAAGTTGACCTCGATGGAATTTGAACTCAGAATGTAGCAACAGATGGAATACCGCTAATCATTTTGCCCAGCATGCTAACAATTTTGCCAGCTCATTACCTTTCTATTATAGGCACAGGGCTTGAGATTTTGTGGAAGAGGACTAGTCAATTACATTAACCTCAATACATGACAGGTATGTATTTTATCAACCCTGAATGATGGACTAAGTCACCGTCAGTGTAATTTGAGTTCAGAATGGTTTCAAATTTTGGCACAGGGCCAACAGTTTTTGGGAGGAGGGGTAACTTGATTACATCAATTCCAGTACTCAACTGGTACTTATTTGATCAATCCTGGAAGGATGAAAAGCAAAGTTGACTGCAGCAGAATTTGAACTCGGGACATAAAGAGTCAGAAGAAATGCTATGAAGAGTTATGTCCGAAAGGCTAATGATTCTGCCAGTTCGCCACCTTCTTAATAATAATATCTAACTTAGACATAAAGACCACACTATGAGGAGGAGGAGAAGAATATGCTAATTTATAATTCATCCCAGTTCTTGAATAGTACTTATTTTATTGACCCGGGCAGAATCCTTTGTTTCATCCTTCAACATTTTGTGTTCAGATTTCATCAAATTTGATTTTTATCATTTATCACTCGATGTAAGGGGTGAAATAAGATAAATGCTAGTAATATTCTGAATTCGATTTAGTTAACCATATTTCACATGTAAAAAGAAAAAAAATAGTAATTTTTATTACTATCATCATCATTAAAAATACGGTCTAATATCCATAATTTAGATTTTTTTCTCAATTAAATGTGTTATTTATTATGATTTTTTTTAAAATTATCAATATTATTCTTATTAACATTATTTTATTTATTAGTATTATTATTTATTATCATTATTAATTATTGTTGTGGTTATTATTATTAACATTATTATCATTATTATTATATATTTATAAATTTTTAAAAAATTATCACTCAGTTGTTAATTTTTGTTTGTAGCAATATTGTTATTTTATTTTTACTATAATGACTATTATTTTTTTTTTATTTTTTTTTTGCTCTGTATGTGTGTTTGGGTTTGTGTGTATATGTTTATGTGTGTAGATGTGTGCATCTGTGTGTTTTGATTTATTCTTCCTCCTGTTTTCCTTACTGAAGAGGAATCCGTCATAACAATTTGCTTGTTGTATCATCAGCTTATATCTGGGTCTAGTGCTTGGGAAAATCAATATCTATCACTTATTAAGCCCGAAGATATCTCTGCAAAATGAAAAGAGATAGGTATATGAACAAGGGAGAGAGAGTGTGTGTATGTGTAAGAGAAAGACGGAGGCAAATAAAAAGAGAGAGAGAGAGATGGGGGAAATGTAAAGAGAGAGAGAAAGAGATAGAGAGATGAGAGAGACCAGTGAGGAGTGCTGCTGTTGATGCTGAATATTACTGCATCAAGATCAGCAAGCTACCACGACAGTTATGACTGCTACTTGCTGCCACTGTTGCAGGCCTTCTTTAACAGAATGCCACTCTATGTGAAAGCGGTTCTTTGACAGTGATGTCGCAAACATTATTGTAGCATATATAGATATATATATATATATATATATATATATATATATATATATATATATATATATATATACATATATATATATATACATATATATATATATATATAAACATACATATATAAACGTGTGTCTGTATGTGTGTATATATATATACACACACACGCACAAACACATATATATGCTTGTTTACTACGCACACCTACATATTCATCTACACAATCTATGTAAAATGTATATGTTATTACTGTTTCTTCAAACAAGTGATGTGACACTTGTTTCAATTAGATAAGGGTTTTCTGTTTACTAACTTGCTATGGACTAGTATTATTGCCAACCTGTACTGTCTTGATTGCTGTACACTAGATATCTACCTGACAGTAAGTTTTCTTTTAATATAATAATAATAATTGTTATTATTTCCATTATTGCTTGTTTATTTGGTATAATTTCATCCTCCTTTCACAGTTTAGAGTAACCCAATGCTATATCGATATATTTTCCATGCTGTCATCGAAATCAATTCTAAACCAGCTATTCTCAGTTTGTGTTATAGAAATATTTTGTTTGCTGGTATTTACTTGCATTTTTGCTATATTCTTTATCCCTATTGTTTGATTGTTTTTCTGGGGGTGGTTTTGTTTTCTTTTTTGTTTTGTTCATCAGTGCAACTTTAACTTTCTCTCATCTTCGTCTGTTACATAAAGAACCCTCTGCATACTTCTCTCCTTCTCAGATCTCTGAATTCAATACATACACACACACACACACACACACACACACACATATATATATATATATATATAGTATTTACATTTAATGTTTTACCAGAGTTATAGATATGAACATATAAGGAAGCTCCTTAAAATATGCACTAAGACATATTCAAATATGTAGTTGGTATCCATACACACTATTAGCTTTAATTTGTTTTTTAATGGGTAGGCCATATCTTTTTGTTTTCTGGTTTTGCTTTGTTTTATTGTGTTTTATTATTTTACACCATGGTGTCTATTTTCAGTTTTCTAGTGCATAATCAATAAAAATTAAATCTCAAAGATAGTAGGTTTATCTTAAATGTAGAGTTTATAGGCTGAAGGGAATTGTAGTTGAAGAAGAGAGAAAGAAAAAAACATGTATAGTATTCATAAAAGCAATGCTGTAGTCAAAGACATTGATCTGTAGCAATATCTCCCACCCCCATTACAAACACTAAAGAATTATGAGAGCTTTTGCGAATAATGGAATATTTCTCTCTATTATTGTTTTCTTCCACCATCTCTAGGTTAGTTTCCTAGTCTAATGTCATGATTTAGAGAAAAACAGATTAAAAGAGCTACTGTGTCATTTGAAACATTCATTTATACATAAATTTCTCTTTGATTTTTCTATTTCTTTTGTTTACCACTACGTTTGATATCAATTCTTAATGTTTACAGTTCACTTAACTGCTTTCACTGGAAAAAAATATATATAATCATATTTCATTCAAGACTTCTGACCCTACCATAATAATAATAATAATAATAATAATATAATATAATATAATATAATAACAACAACATCAAGTCAAGTCTTTCTAAACCTTTTATATTAAAAGTGAAAAAGGCAGAAATTTAAAATAGAAAATTATTAGTCTGTTAACTTTTTTTTATTATTCTCTTAAACCTAATAAAGTCCTCATAATACTGTACCAAAATGCTCATGTGACCGATAAAATTACCCTTCCCAAAAGTTACCATATTCCAAAATTTAATAGAACCACCCAAAGTCTTCAATTACCAATTTCATAGTATTTATAAATATAAAAAAATAGCTGACTAAAGTGAGTTATTTTGAATTCACATTGATGATCATTGGTGATTTTTATTGTTGCGAACTGATCAGTTGCATAAATTGATTAGATTTTATTATAGTTATTTCGTTTAGTGTTATTGTTTCCATCTGGCTCTACATACTTTGGTTCATTTTGTCTTTTATTTGTTGCTTCTTATTACCCTTTCGATGAAGCTGCATCAGTTACTTTATGTCAAGAGGGCATAAGGCTTTGGTTATAAAGAAACAAAGCTTCAAGCTAATGAAGGAGCCTCTATGTGGTTGCTCAACCTAATAGCAGCCAAATCACCCTCAAATCACCAACCTAAAAAAAGTGAAGGAAATATTGAACAATATAGTCTCTGATATATAAATAAAAGAATTGATAATCACAAGTAGAATGCCTTTGATCATAAATCAGGGCTAAAGGTAACCAACAACAAAAATTGTAAGACTTATAATTACCAACTTATGTAATAAATTAGTGTGATTTATGTTATTATTTAATACTTGTACATAATAAAGAAAGAATATCTATGGATTTTCATAAACCATTATATAACATTATACACTTCTTTATTCATCTAAAATTGTCAAATTACCAAAATAAGCATTCTTAAAAATATAAATAATCATTCCAAAATAAACATTCTCAAACAACCATACCTCCTTTAACATGACTGATCAAGTGTCATTGTTATGTTAAGCCTATCCGGTTTATTATATTTCTTCTTATTTACCGTCTCTTAAGCATTAGCTAGTGTCAGTTCATATTCCATAATTGATATATGATTTGAAACAGTAGCTTTAGGATTCTACTAAAGCTACTAAATATATGCAAGAATTAAGCCCAGTTATTAAACTGCTAATTAGTGCACAATAATTTTCAAATATCAAAGTTCTAAAATTTTGAACTTTCTTCTATCATATCTAACTGATTTGTCTCCAACCAGACTGTAAACAGTGTTGAATAGAAAGTACTTATTCTTAACATCAATGTTAGGATGCTACCATACTTTGAAAGGTAGTCTTTCTTTATGTGCTTCCAAAAGAATTACTATTGTATTGTTGCATGTAAGAATAATATATATTGACATATACAGAGAGAGACAAGAAGACTGAAGAATACTTTCAGGAAGTAAATAAAAACTTAAAAACAGCCATGATTATTTTCATCAGAGTTGTAGATTTAATACAACAGATTATTACAATGAAAAATCAGTACACTAACTAGCTATGGTGTGCTGAATAAAAAATACTAGACTAAATAGTATAAATAATTCAAACCGCAAAGGTGGAAAATAAGGGAGAAATAAGGGCAAAATTTAAGATGTATATGGCAATTCCTCTACTCTAAGAAAATATTGATTCCAAAAATCAAACCACCAGATAGCAGAACTGTGGCTTCCTGAATTATATGAAAGTATCCTGTCTTGGAAAGTAGCTACTCTAAAAATAAACCACTGCATAATATGTATGATTAAATAGAAATAGCTCTATTTTATGGGGAGAAAATCTCATTAATACTGTGGCCACCATAAACATTACCATTGTTATTCCTTCTTTCCCACCACCATTACCATCTCATAATAAACTTAGTAATTTTCAGTATAGGCACTGTACATTATTATATGAGAACTTTGTCATAAGTTTTGTGTATATTGTTTGTTGATATTAGTGATATCATGAGAATGATATCAACAACTGTTGAATTACAAACAACTTATACTGCAGTAATGTCAAATCAATAAGGGATTCTCAACATGGTTGCTCAACTTGTTAAAATTAGTAGTAAAATCACCCTGAAATTATATATCGCCATCTCTGGGGAAAAAAAAAAAATCAGGATACACTAGATGTCTGAAAAGATAGGCTGGTCATGATTTATAGCTACATTTGTTCAGGAATGACTTGGGGTTTAAATAGCAACTGCAATAATGTATTTAAAACTATGTTCTATCACTTTTGTTTATTTTTTTACCTACACCACAGACAACCTCTTAAGTTACATGTAATGATGAATTCTGACACTTACCCACACTGAGAACAACAATACAGTGGACTCTGTGGTAATGTAGTAAATAGACAATCAAAGAAAAATATATGTGCTGCATTGGGAATATGTTAGTGTATAGTAATAAAACTTGTATGACAGAATAGAGGGATCATAAGTTTTATAAAGTGGTAAGTTCCAGTGATATAGTGATTGCTATATCAGCTCTCAAAAATGCAGAGGATGCTAACCTTTTAACTGAAGATATGCTCAAACAAATGTTAATAGTTTCAAATAGCATGCTTTAAAATTTAATAAATTATCATTGGTAGAATTTAAAATCTTTAGCTTAGCTTATTATAAAATTCTAATGGTATGTTAGGCTATATTTCAGAGTTAGGAGGAACAGCATAAGGGTTGGTGTGGGTTGGACACAGCTGAAGAGGAGTAGAAAAGAAAGAAGTTACAGTCAACAGAGGAACATTGAAATTGACAAGAAGTGATAGGAAAATGGTAAAGATGATAAAAGTTATGTAGTTGACAGACACAATACAGGACACATACTTACATACAATCATTTGCTCATCACACACAGATATAACTACGGTTTAATTAGAAGGATAAACTTGATAAGCATTTGGTAGGGGGAGGTAAGGAAATCGTAAATTTACATAGCCACATATATTTGTATCCATGTGTGTTTGTGTGTGAATATATATATATATATATATATATATATATATATATAAAATATTAATAGTAAATGTTTATTTGATGGTTCACTGTTACAATTCACTTCTCAAAGCATGTTTATGATATTGACTAAACAAACCTATTAAACTAGCATTTACATATATTTGTATCTATATATATAAACAGACAGATATGCAGGGCCTCTAGAAGTTTTGCAAGGTGGAACAAGACTGGTTTTAGGCCCCCATTAAACATTCACTGACCCTTCCTTGGTTCTTTGGCTCCCAGACCAATATATCAGCTGAACCTGTCTCTTCTGGCTACCTTGGTACAAATAAAAATTTATAGTCTGGATATAAGGCCTGTAGTTTCTCATTAGCTTCCTATAGCTGTTCTGCTTTTCTCCAATTTTTATGAAATATTCACTCCCACTAAATAGCTAACCTCTGCAGTAGTGCAGGCTTATTGTATTAGCATGGGATTGCTGTTTATATTGGAATATTCCACCAGTATTCCTCTTTTTTAAAGATATGGCTACATTTTGGTCTGGAGTACCTTTCGAAGGGTCATAGAAACAATCCTTCTTGCAGATAGCACTGTAAGTGGTTTTAGCGACAATGTTGTGTCTCATAAGAAGGTAGTACCTTGCAGGTATTCTTGAACAGCTGCCGATGATGTGGGTGATAATTCCTATTCTGGCACAATTGACAATCACCTTGTATCATGATGTAGAGACTTAGAGGCTTCCTTATTGATGAAGTGTTTAGTGGCTATCTTCTATTTCTAAATAGCAAAGGTGTAGCCTTCTAGGTAACATGTAATATATCCACCACGGATTTAGGACAAGCTACATTTCCTATCAATGTTACTACATGTGTGTGTGTGTGTGAATGTATGACTGCATGTGTGTGTGAATGTATGAATGCATGTGTGTGTGTGAATGTATGACTGAATGTGTGTGTGTGTGTGTGTGTATGACTGAGTGAGTATGTATACATGTATGTATTGTCCTAACACAAGCTTCAAAGTGAGAGTGAAGAATGACATCAAAATAGGAGAAACACCGAAAATTAACAAATGGTAGTGGCCGAGTAAACAAACAGTAGTTGTAGGTAGTTGTTCAATCAGCTAGCCTTATAGATAAATATATATCTGTCTGTATGAACAGAGATGTGTGCACACACACACACACACACACACACACACACACACACACACACACACACACACACATATGCATACACATGTTATTACACACAGGATACATATAATGACACGAAATATACACCTACTCACATAAACAGACTCTTCTCTTGCTCACACAGATGCATGCGCATACATACATATAGACATACACACATACATACATATATACATATAGAGTATCAGACAAAATGTTTTGTGGTCTGGGCTTTTCATATTCTGGATTCTCAAATGACCACTCTAACCAACAACTCTGTCTCTCTCTCTCTTTCTCTCTCTCTCTCTCTCTCTCTCTCTCTCTCTCTCTCTCTCTCTCTCTATTTATCTATCTATCTATCTATCTAACAAATACTAGGCATTGCCTGGGGTAAAAACTCAGAGAATTAACCTAGTGAATCAACAGTTGCAGGAACTGTTTTCTATCCCAAAGAAAATGTGAACTGCCCTGGTGAGTTTCATACTCAAGTTCCCTTACATCTTATAACATAAATATGTGTGCGTGTTTCAGACATTTTTCGAGGGGTTTAAAGCATTGAAGATAATGATATTTTGCAAATAGAAACTTTGTTTTCAAATTTTTCCATTCTTCCCCTCTCTGTTGAGCAAGATGCAACCAGTCATAACATTTTCATTTTCAAATTGTTTTTTAAACAGAATTTTGTTTTAAATGTAGATGATTATAATTTTGCAAAAGAAAAAAAAAAAAATAAGATTGAGGTTTAGGATCAGGGATTATGGATTAGTATTGTAGGGCAAGGTTAAGTTATAGAAAGTTGGGATTTGGGTTAAGGGTTTGAATGAAGAAGGGGTATTCAAAACATTCCTTTTTTTTCTTTTCACTTGTTTTAGTCATTAGTCTGTAGCCATGCTAGACCACCATCTTGAAGGTGGTTGAACAAATTGACCCTACTACTTTTTCTTTTTAAAGTCTAATACTTATTCTTTCATTCTCTTTTGCCAAAATGTTAAGTTATAGAGATGTAAATAAACTAACACCAGTTGTCAAATGATGGTGGAGAGCAAACACACACAAACACACATATATATGTGAGTTTGGAGGGACATATTACCCAAGTGGGTAGTGTGGTGGCTCTCAGTTATCTTCCAGGTTACAGCTAGCCACGTTGATCAGTATTTAATGTCTGTGACTACTATTAGTTGACAGTCACTCAGTAAATTCCTTTAATCAGTAATTGTAAAATAAGAGGAAAGAAATTTTGAGGATGAACAAGTCTCCAGTTCTACATCATTATAATTATTGCTCTCTCTCTCTTTCTCTCTCTCTCTCTCTCTCTCTCTCTCTCTCTCACAAACACACACACACACACACACACACACACACAACAGATTTCTTTCAGTCTCTGTCTATCAAATCCACAAAGGCTTTGGTTAGCCCAAAACTGTAGTAGAAAAAACACTTGCCCAGAGCACCATGGAATGGGACTAAACCCAGAACCATGTGGTTGGGAAGCAGACTATTTACAACAGAACCACACCTGCACCTTTGCAGAATTGTAATCT
>NC_068981.1:166633292-166634543 GCF_001194135.2 Octopus bimaculoides
GTGTGTGTGTGTGTTGTATTTGGCTCAAGTTGTACTGATTAACTCTAACATTTTCTTGCAGCCTGCAGATCAACTGCATTTAAGAATTAGTTTCTGTCCAATTGCCAATATACAATCCTAAATATTTTCTTTGTGTTTGATATCAAATGAGTATTCAAGTCATTGAAAATTTTTATTTAAAACTTTTCAGAAAATGCAGAGAGAAAGAGTGGGGGTAAAAATAAATGTGTGTACATTGTTTTTTTTTTGTTTTTTTTGTTTTTTTTTTTGCTAGTTTATAATCAGAGTTATGCTTTGAAAACAAAACCAGTTCTGATTATAAACCTAAAACTGTTTATCATAGAAAATGCTCCGAATTTCCTGCATGCCAAAACAAATAATAAATCATTTCACAGCTCTTTGCTTGTGACTCCAGTGTTGATTTGTTGATCTACTATGTGTTGATTATTGACCTAACAGGTTGCTAATGTTGTTAATTAGCCCCTAGTCAGCTCTGATTGAGTTGAGTATTATTGGGGAGTTGTCAGATGAATGTGTGGTGATCACTTACAGGATTATTAAAGCACATTAAGTTCCATGGAACCTTTCCCATTCTGATTTCTTTATATGTTGAGTTGGTTTTAGAATGATGTAGAGCTTAGAGCTTGTAATTTTGGCAAGCACTACATTATGAGGATTTTGTAGAGACATTTCTGCTGTCACATTATTTAAATGACTCATAAGTTATTTCATTGATGTTGATGTTACTATTGTTGAAATAATTCCTATTAGTCCTGTTGTTAATAAAACAAGACAGGAAATTCTCAGATGGTAATGCTGTTTTGTCAGCACAGAGGAAAAAATGGTAACTAATGCTCAAAGAATTTAACTGGCTGAAATTCATCAGCAACTTGTTAATTGTTTGGATTATTAGTGATGTTATTCAAGACTCTAAAGAGAGAGCATCAAACCTTATAAAAAACTAGCAGAAATACCCAGCGTTGCCCGGGTTAAGGAGAATAATGAAATCTAAAAACGCCGTCTAGACTAGGCATCATCTTTATATATAGAGATGTATATACACACACGCACCCAAACACACGTATATATATGTATATCAATATAAATATATGAAAGTCAATGAAGTTTCGTAAAAGAAGGTGATCATGTACATACTTTCTTGCTGTTGTGATTATAACACCTCGTTGTAAATTATGTTCCTTGTTTTCCCTTGTGGAGCATCTACAAATAGGTTTTTTTTTACTGCCCACT
>NC_068981.1:166636188-166636888 GCF_001194135.2 Octopus bimaculoides
TAATATCGAGCGTGGCCGTTGCCAGTACCGCCTGACTGGCTCCTGTAGGATTTTCGAGCGAGATCGTTGCCAGTGCCCCTGGACTGGCTTGTGAGGGTGGCACATAAAAGACACCATTTCGAGCGTGGCCGTTTTCGTGCAGGTGACACGTAAAAGCACCCACTACACTCTCTGAGTGGTTGGCGTTAGGAAGGGCATCCAGCTGTAGAAACTCTGCCAAATCAGACTGGAGCCTGGTGTTGCCATCCGGTTTCACCAGTCCTCAGTCAAATCGTCCAACCCATGCTAGCATGGAAAGCGGACGTTAAACGATGATGATGATCATCATCATCATCATCTTTTAGTGTCCATGTTTCACGCTGGCATGGTTTGGTTGGTTTGACAGGATCCAATAGGTCCAAGGACTACATTCTGCTCCAGTGTCTGCTTTGGAATGGTTTCTTATGGCTGGATAGCCTTCCTAACACCTGAGATACGTGTGTGTTAATGTTTCTTATTATGTCAAGTTATATATAAAAATAGCTTAAAATTAAACTGGAGGACTTACCCAATACTTTTCAATAGCATACATATATATTAACTTTCGACAATGATTTTGAAGTTTCAGCTTGCTTGCATTTTATCTAATGAAGGTAAGCAAATAGAAACTTAATCAGTGCCAACCTTTTCCATGTAAATGTGTGTGTGGGGGGGGGGGGGG
>NC_068981.1:166637909-166641261 GCF_001194135.2 Octopus bimaculoides
CTTACAGCCATTTCTATTAATACTCAATAAACATTAAATTTACATTTATGCAACATGAGCATAATATCATCAGAGGGGAAAAGGTGTACCTTTGGATGCTGTATGTGTGTTTGTGAGCATCCAAAGGTACATCTTTTTTCCTCCGATGATATGCTCATGTCGCATAAATGTAAATATAATGTTTATTGAGTATTAATAGAAATGGCTGTAAGTGAAGATGACCAATTTGCTGTTAATAATAAAGAATTATTAACATCCCAATCACCATTTTCTTCTTTCAAATGAATATAAACTATATATTCTTATATATACCTATTATTTTAAGGAAATTCATTCCCCCAAAATATTAGTTATTGAACCAGTATTTCCTTGGATGAAACCATCCCATCATGAAGTTAGCACAACCTCTAATTATATATATATATATATATATATATATATATACACACACACACACACACACATGCATGACCATGTTCTAGATTTATCTCTCTTAATGAGTGATTTAAAAAAATTATTTTTGTATAAGTTCCATGCTGTTTATTTGAAACAGCATAATTCTAAATCTGTAATCGTTTCTAGGCTTTCACAGTTTCATCTTCAGGAGAAAGTAATATTGGCTTGTATTGTTGTCATTATAACAGACAGTGTGATTATTGTAGATATTACTACCATAATTTTAATTGTTATAGGCTATTTTTGTGCTGAATTCTTTAAGAGTATAAGTATGTTGTTCACTAATGTTTTCCTATCTAGTTTTGTTTTGTGTTGTATGATGTTGTATATTGGTTTCAAATTTTAGCACAAGGCTGGCAAGTTCAAGGGAAGGAGTAAGTTGATTACATCAACTCTTACACTCAACTGGTACCTTTTTTATGGACCCCAAAAGGATGAAAGGCAAAGTTGACCCTAGCAGCATTTAAACTCAGAATGTAAAGTCAGAAGAAATGCTGCTAAACATTTTTCCTGGCATGGTAACAATTCTGCCAGCTCACTGCCTTAGATGTAGTGTATTACAATTGCTTTTGTAAATGCATGATGAGCCAGTAGAAGAGTGCCATACTTACATGACCAATATAGTAGCTGGGGTCATGAAGTTTAAATCTTTCACAATCAATGGTCATTTGTAGCTTGTTTGTAGGTTTACATACTGGTTTGTTATTGAAACAGTTTTAAATTTAGTGCATATTATTAGTGCTTGATGTAAACTAATGATATACTAAAATAAAAAAAACTACAAGCATAAAAACCTCTGCATATGTTTACTAATAACCAATGTAATTTATAAATTTGATTGAAAATGTTTAAGTAGCAGACTTCACAACACTGACTGTTATATTGGCCAGACAAATATGGCACTCTGTTGCTGACCTGCCATGCACTTAGAACTGAAGGTAATTACATTGCACTATACCACACAACAAAACCAAATAAGAAAACATAGTGGACAGTATATCTATATTCTGTTAAAGGCCCCCGCTTCTCTTTGTCTTCATTTATTGAAATAAATGTGAGGGATTGAATGTTTCTGTCAAAACCCTGACTCCTATAAAGATATGCACTCTGCACTGCATAATTGATTATGCACTAATTAATTGTGCAGTGCTCTAACTACATACAGTAATGAGTTTTATTTATGTTACTTCTTTGCATTGGATGAACTTGAGTATGTGACCATAAACCATTAGTATTTTGGCTTGTTTTATGGCTAGCTTTAGCCTGCTCACTTGATTTAAAGACCTGTAACACCCTTTTCGATAAATACATTGAAGAGAAATCATGGAATAAGCAAACTGTTTAACTAATAGCTCATAGTTCTTGAGCTCAATTCCACTGCATGCATCTTATTATATAGTTGTTCATTTGTGTCTCAGAAAAGGTACCAATGTTTCACTTGAATTAGCTCCTAATTTTATCAAGATGGTATTTGGTTTACATCTCTGTTTTAACTCCATGCAACCACAACTAAGCCATAGTCCCTTTAAAATCTCTTGAAACTTTAGACATATTTTATTTGCTGTTTTTGTATTAGTTTCTGTAAATGTAAATTTGTGTTTTAGAGTTTTTTGAAACAGAACTGTCATTTTAATGTGAAGACCATATTATTTATTAATAGAATATTCAGTTCATGTTAAAACTAATGTGAATAACTTTTTATAACTCTTTCTACTTTTTTTTTTTTTTTTTTTTTTTTTTCCTGAAATAAAAAAATACTTCTCTTGTCCCCCATCAACACTGATAATTGGGAAAAAAGTATCAAAACTCAGAAGTCATCAATGGCTCAATGGAACAATGCCATCTTCTGTGATGAATCATCATTCACCCTTTTTCCCAATTCATAATGAATTTAGCACAGATCTGTTTTGTCAGCGCTGGCCTTTGACTAAACACACAGCTTCCAGATGTTCAGATGCTCAAGGAATACTGCTTGAGAAAGACCAGCATCTTAGCTAGTGAATAAAAGAAATTATGTGCTTGATAGACTTGACACCAACTACTGTTATCATGCTCCATCTATACTGGAGTTAGGGGACATTGTTTCCAATGCAGTTTACTCTAATCCTTTAGTATATTCTCCATTATAGTATTTACTCTGATAGGGAAAGCATACTGTTTTAGATTTTTATGTAAATACAGTTTTTATTCTCATACTTTTCACCAGATCGTTGGTTATTTGAGAGATAACTAACAGGGGGAATCAAAACAGTGTTGTTGACCCAGTTCATTTGATTAACCATTTAGTTATTGGGACACCAGTAGAGACTTTATCTTCATGTAGTATATTTTGGTCAAGATAGCAGATATCGAGAGACCTAATTTACAAGTGTAAGATATCTTGTTAATTACCAAAGAAGAGTGGTGGATTGTCAAACTCATTATAGCATTGAACAGAATGTTCATATGATATTTCTTCTTGCTCTTTGTTATGAGTTCAAATCCCACCAACTTTGCTTTACATCTTTGTAGGAGCCAATGTAAAATAAAGTGTTCGTTAATTACTGAGGCCAATACAATCTACTAACCTCCTTCCCCAAAACTGCTAACCATGTGCCTAAATCAGAAACAATTACTTAGCAAAGATCTGCACTGCTTTCTTGATAATATTTTAAAATTTATTCCTAGCCTTCTAACAATTAGATCTCATATGTTGGGGAAAAAAGGATATGATGAAGATATTGGAAGTGAGAGGTTTAAACTGACCATGAGGTATAAACATTGCATAGATACTCTGGTTTAAAACCAAAACCAGGTGATGCACATATTTCAGTAGAAACCAAGTTTGACACTAACTCTATTATATTCTCATATCAGTGACTTTAACAATCAGTTTTATACCAGGAGTTGACATAAC
>NC_068981.1:166643280-166644052 GCF_001194135.2 Octopus bimaculoides
ATGTATATATATATTTTTTTCATTTTATCCAGTTTCAGCCCATGAGCTGTGGCCATGCTGGGGCACCGCCATTTGGTGTTGCTACACAATTTTAGTTCACAAATTTTACTTCAGGAATTGACATTTGGTGCATGAGAGAGTTTGATGCAGCTGCCCTCATTTGCACCTCCTGCCGTAAAGTTGGTTCATCTGGGATATTTGACAGGAAGAGGTCCAGCTTTATTTTGAAGACACCTACATCCACCCCATGCAGGTCTCTCAGGTCCTTCGGGAGGATATTGAAGAGCTGTGGACCTCTGAAGCCCAGGCTATTGCAGTATCTTGTCCTACATTTTGATGGCAAATTTGGAGTCCTTGGCACTATGCAATGGCGTTCAGTTCTTATCTGTCTTAATTTTGAGAGTGAAGAATGTAGTTTATCAATGTAAGGTAAAGACTCAGACAGATGTTAGCTTATACGTGAGGTGTTCTTCGGGACAAATCTGTGGAAGAATATCTAATCATTATAGTACCTTTAGAGATAGAAGTAAAATAGCGAGTACTAGTCTTAGTAAATTCATTTGGGAACTGAAGGAACAAAAAAAGCAATATTCGTTAGAATGGTAAATTATTGGGAAATCTTTCCCTTATGACAAAGGTAAGAGATATTGCTCGCTGTGTAATCTAGAATTATGTTTTATATTATTCTCTAAGGGTAAGTTAATAAATAAACTAACATACAATGCTTTCAGATGTAGCCATTATCGTAGACATACATTTTTCTTGTCTAAAT
>NC_068981.1:166645548-166649217 GCF_001194135.2 Octopus bimaculoides
ATATACACACACATATATATACATATATACACATATATATATACATATATATATACATATATATATATATACACATATATATATACACACACATATATATACACATATATATTTATATGCACAAACATATATATATATACACATATATACACACACACACACACACACACACACACACATATATATATATATATATATATATATATATATATATACACACACATGTATACACACACACACATATATATATACATACACACACACATATATATGCTGAGACCCTCCCTTCGGTCATGACTGACCACAGCATTGCTCCTAGAAAGTTACCCTTCCAGGCACAAGTCTGAGCAAGGTTGTTCATGGAAGACCAGAAGTTGCCCATGCATACCAGCTGCCCCTCTCCATGCCACCTGTGTTATCCAAGGGAAAGGCAAAGGGCGATACAGCCTGGCACCTGTGATGTCGCAACTCATTTCTACAGCTGAGTGAACTGGAGCAATGTGAAATAAAGTGTCTTGCTCAAGAACACAACACACAGCCTGGTCCGAGATTTGAACTCACAACCTCACAATCGTAAGCTCGTGCTTCACCACCTCATCCCAGGTCTTCTTGGCCTGCCTCTTCCACAGGTACCCTCAACCGCTAGGGTGTGGCACTTTTTCACACAGCTATCCTCATCCATTCTCGCCACGTGACCATACCAGCGCAATCGTCTCTCTTGCACGCCACAACTGATGCTTCTTACGTTCAACTTTTCTCTCAAGGTACTTACACTTTGTCGAGTATGCACACTGACATTACACATACTGGCTTCATTCCTTGTGAGCTTAAGCATGTCCTCAGCAGTTACGGCCCATGTTTCACTGCCATGTAGCATGGCTGTACGTACCCATGCGTCATACAGTCTGCCTTTTACTCTGAGTGAGAGGCCCCTTGTCACGAGCAGAGGTAAGAGCTCTCTGAACTTTGCCCAGGCTATTCATATATATATATATATATATATATAATAGAGTTATTAATATTTCTAAGTCTCTCTAAAGGAGACTACGGCAACGGTACTGGAAATTAATAGTTATCGCCAAGCCAACATGGCAGTCCCAAAATTAGGACGAAAGCTGCTGTGAATTAGCTCCAAGAAGCCATCGCCTCTAGCTAGCTATGTGACACACGAAACCTGTGTCCTTTATAACCTTCGAACAGGGGAGGTCAGCAGTTTCCCCTTGCTGGTTTGGCATCTGCAGACTAGTTTCAGGGTGTTGCCCCTTGTCAATGCAGAGCAGCTAAGCTCCAGCCAGGTGGCGCTGCCGACTATATATATATACACAATGGGCTTCTTTCAGTTTCCATCTACCAAATACACTCACAAGGCTTTGGTTGGTCCAACATTATCGTAGAAGACACTTGCCGAAGGTGCCTTACAATGAGACTGAACCTGGAACCATGTGGTTGGGAAGCAAACTTCTTACCACACAGCCATGCCAGCGCCTATATTAACATATTTAATGCATCTAACTCAAAATAAGTGTGTGACAAGGAAAACCAATATCCAACAATGACTGATACTGTTTAAATTATTTCAGTAGTAATTTCAGTAGCTCTGACATGTTTCAGTCTTATTTTGGTCTTATCAGGGGTCAAACACATCTTCTGTGGTTTATATTCTATTCATCAGGATTTACATTCTACTCTGTAATACTCATTAAAAAAAATAGTATACTTATTTAAACTTGCAGTATTTTATGAAAGATGTGCCAGATGTGTACTGCTTCAGTTCAGTCAACTACATTCCTGCCCTACAAATGGTGGTCTTGTGTTAATCCTAATCATCATCATCATCATTTAACATCCATTTTCCATGCTGGCATGGGTTGAATGGTTTGACAGGAGCTGCCCAGGCTCCATGTCTGTTTTGGCATAGTTTCTACCACTGGATGCCCTTCATAATGCCAACCACTTTTACAGTGTGTACTGGATACTTTTACACAGTACCAGCCTGGATGCATTTCTGTGGCACCAGTACAAGTGCTTTTTACATGGCACTAGCACCCACGAACCCGCAAGGTTAGGAATGCTCAGCTTGAGAGGAATGCAGGGGACAAGCCTGTATGGAAGGACAGCCATGCTTTTACTTAGCTTGGTATGTCTTCTCAAGCACAGGAAACCACCAGGAGTCTCAGTCCTCTGTCATCCCCTCTGTAAGTCCCAGTGTCTGTTGACCCTAATGAAATGAAAAATTTGAGAAATGATGCATTAAAGCGCTTGCAATAAGAATTAAACTCTTAATTTTTATCACATCAAAAAGAGCATTAATAGTGCGATAGCGAATAGTGGTGTACATGGTTAAAATTGGATAAGTAACCCTTATAAATTCTATTATTTATAATGGCTGTTGTGAGTCTGGTGATATTGGCTGGTTGACTAAACAAGGATGAATGGTTGGTGATGTTGATTTGTTGACTAAACAGGAACTGATGGACTGGTGGTGATAATTGGTTGATTAAACAGGAACCAATGAACCAATGCTGTTGATTGATTGACTAAAGAGGAACTGCTGCACTGGTTAGCAGTACATTAATTGGACTTCTAGAGGTGGAAATAATTTAAATAAACCAAGAATTTATGTTGTATGGTATTTGATATACCTGTATTTGTTTATGTTGTTCACCTCAAGAGGTGAAGATAATTTAGATAAATTAAGAATATATGTTGTATGATATTTGATGTACCTGCATTCGCCTGTGTTATATATATATATATATATATATATATATATATATATATGAGAGAGAGAGAAAGAGTATATTTTTATAGTGTATGTGAATATACGCACAACATACAGACACACTAAAAATATACTGTGTTTGTGTGTAGTATATTTTTATCATGTGTGTGTGCACACATATATATAGACAGACAGACGGATAGATTTAAGATATATGGAAGTATTAAGGCAATTTGTTCCAAGTAGCTCTACTGTTCTTCACATCAAAATGATTGATTTATCAATACTTTCTCCTATTCTGCATTCTAAGAATTCTCACTTAATGACACACAAACTTATTCTCTCTCTCTCAGCCTCTCACACAGAGACATAAATACAAACTTTTTCTTGATGAAGTTGTATCTCTTTCATATTGAAACAAATTTCAGAATCTTATTAGCATTTAATAATGCTCAATAATTCTTGGTACAGTATGTTAAGTACTTAATAATTATAACAATTTCAAACATCAGAAACATTTCACATCTAATTAAACATGAACTTTAAACACAAATTATCTTAAATGTCAAGAATTGATGATAATGTGTGGCTGAGGACTGGATTCCTTCTACAGTTTATATTATACTTCCAATATATCTCAAAGAAATTATTCATTAAATACAAATGTTACAAAGCAATTAGCAGAAAGAAAAGTGTCTTTCTTTGTGTTCTATAATAATTTTATTTTATTTTTTATTCTGTCTCATCTTCTTTTGAATTTTCATGGAAGATTTTCCCTGTGTTGGTTGTATCACAATTTCACCATTTTTGCTTTCATAATGCATGTTATCTGGCTCCACCAAATAGAAAAAGAAAAGCTTTTGTCTGAAGGATATAAACATAAATTAAAACACTAGATGTAAAACAGTATTCGGTGTATGTACATGTGTGTGTGCGTATATGTGTAT
>NC_068981.1:166649227-166652706 GCF_001194135.2 Octopus bimaculoides
TTTTAATAAGGAAAAGCAATAGAAAACTGCAGCTATGTCAAAAGTATTTACTCACAATCAACTTTTATTTCCTGTCTTACAAGTGTTCAGTGTGATTGATGCTTGAGTGTAGAGCAGAAAGTGCTCCATCAACACATCATGGTGGTATGAACACATGGGAAGCTACTAATCCAAGAGACAAGAGATAGGAAGAGTCCAAAGGCAGAACCTTTGATAGGAGTTTTGCATGCTTGACACAATAAAAAGCTTTGCTGATATCTAGAGTAATAACATTGCTTTCACTGAATTTCTCTAAAGTAAGAGCCTACTTGTGAGACATACAAGAGTGTAGATTACTTGTGCCTCTGGTTCTGCAGTGGCTATTAAAGGGAAAGAGAGAGAGAGAGTCAAGGTGTTAGAGAACATCATTCTTAATGACTGTCTCTTATTTTAGAGATGTTAGAAGTGAGAGCATTAGGACAATAGTTGGCTGGGTTCAAAGATAGCCTTTCTTTAGAATAGGACACACTGAAGTGTGCTTCCATATGTTAGGATATATCTTCTAAGAGAATGATAGATTAAAGAATTTGATAGTATAGGAACAAGTTCTGGGGTACAAAAAAAAAAAGAAATTGTTGGTTTGAAGTAACTGATTTTATTTCTGCACTTGATGTGTGTGTGTGTGTGTGTGTGTGTTATTTTTTTATTGATCCAGAGGCAAATGGCATAAAAATAGTGGAGCTCTAATGAGTCAGCTGCTGGAAGGAGCGGGTGTTGTGTAGTATGTGATTGTGTGTTGCACAGTTGCAATGCAGCAGTGGTTGGATGACTCAATAGGGGCAGAGACAGTCACAGTTTGGTAGGGGTTAGAAAGAGATTGAGGGTGTTTTAAGTGTCTGTGTTGGTCTAGAATGTGTGTAGAGGATGAAACAAGTTGATGTAAAAAGTTAATAGTAAAAGATTCAGCTTCTGCATACCAGCATTGATGTGGGATGAATGTGAGGACTATGAGATATTGTGAGTATTTGAAACCAATAAGGATGATGACTTTAGAGAAGGAAGAGGTGAGATAGATGTTCTTAATAGAAGCAGAGATATAGTCAAAGAGTTGTTGTTGGTTGAAGGAGCAATAGAGGGAACAGTTGTATTTGAGGAAATTAAGGAGGGAGACTTTGAGCCAGAGTAACTGGAAGTCGTTATTGCTGAAATACAGATGAAAGCAATAAGAGATAGGGAGAATATGGTTGATATATGCATAGAAACCACATTGGGGAACAAAATTTGAGTAGAGTGTATCCCAAATAGTGGTGAATTTGGTAGATGGAAACTGCAAGAAGCATGTTATGTGTGTGTGTGTGCATGGATGTTGATATTCCATAGTTGTGACTGTTGAGCAAAATGGCATTGGTGGTGACATTCCTTGTTGGCATGGTAACTTGTTGCTTTATGCTTTTGAAGACTGCTAAAAAAAATCTTTACTTGAAAAACCAGTAAGGATTGGTGACTAGAAGAGCATCCAGCTATTAAAAATCCTGCTTCAGTTAACTCACTGTCCAACTTATGCTATCATGAGAAAATGGACACACAACAAATTGAACAAATGTGTGTGTGCACGCACGGACGCGTGCATATAATTCTTTGAATTTTAATTGTTATAAATTGTATAAATTGCTTTATAATGATATGCAGGAATATTTTTCTTTTCCTTGCCAAATCCTTTCATTCTGAGATTTAGTTACATGTTGCTTCCTGAAGAATATTATGAGCAATACATGAACATTAGATAAAACATAAAAATAGTAGAAAACAGTTTATTCTACTTCTTCATGTCTATTTTATTTGATTTCTTATTTGTGTGTGTAATTGTGAGACCTGCTTCTGTTTTTATGCAAGTACTGCCAAATTACTCAAATAACTTGTTAACTAATCAATAAAATTTTAAGGATCTCCAAGAATATAAAAAATATATACATATCAACTGATTCATTTATTGAATTGTGTGTGGCAGATTTGATGATTATTTGCATAAGTTAAACCCAAAGATTTACAACACTTTATAAACTGTATTGACTCAGTTGCAGTATATATTCCATCAATAAGTTGATTTCATTGGTATTTTGAGAATATGAGGAAGTGAAATGAGGTGAAACAAAAACTGCTCTGTAAGAAATGTCAGCATAGCAAAATTACATTTATACATTGATTATATATTGATTGCTCCCCGTCACTCAAACTAGCTTAAATGAGTTCAGTCACTGTTGCCTGTGACTGAACTCATTTAAGGACTCTGTACTTCATTATTTCACTAACCTACTTTTCATTGCTTTTCTGTGAAATACAATAAATCACATAGAATTGGATTAAACCTAAAATAAATTTGGCAGAAACCAATTATTAAACACTTAAAACAATTTACAAGTCATTACTGATTTCTTTTTTTAATTCAAGAAAAAAAGTGTCAAATACATGATCTTGTGAATTCCTCATGAAATTATGGTGTGAAGTTTATAAGGATATTTTTGCTTTTATTAAGGTACCAAATTGGCTGAAGTGATAGTGTTAAATAAAATGCTTTGTGGCATGTGTTCTTACTCTCTGTGCTTTTAGTTCAATCCCACCAAAGTCAACTTTACCTTATATCCTTATGGGGTTCATAAAAAGGTTACAATCCAGGTGATAGATTAGCAGAACTGCTGGAGTAATGAAAGGGATGCCTTATGGTATCTGTTCTAGCTCTTTACATTATGACAACAATGCCTACAACAACATAAGTGCTTTACTGTCTTGACCCAAGTCAGCAGCCTGACTTGGGAATCCTTTTACAGATCTGTTTTGGAGAGGATTGTCCCCTCATCAGATGCACTCTTATTTTTCAACTTTCTGATTTATCAACATTATAACATGCTTCAGATGTCCTAGAAAAATTATTTTTATAAATATCTCTTGCACTCTCCTTATTTTTACCATGATACTAGTTAATGCCTTCACTCATAGCTTTATTCAACTGAAGCTGACATGGGGTTAAGCAATAACACCACCAACAAGATGAAAGCCAAAGTTTATCTTGGTAGAATTTTAACTTAGAATGATAGACCATCATCATCAACAACAACAACCAGCTAAAAACAACTGCCAAATCTCCTTGAAATCACACCTTGTCATCTTACAAAAAAAAAAAATGCATCTGGCCAGTTATACAAAAAGACAGGGTGATCAACACTAGAATGAATTAACTTGAGGTTAAACAACAACTTTCAACTATTTTTGCATGTAATGTAATTATGTTTTCTAGGCACTGCTTTAGCTTTATTTACACTGTTATGCAGCTGCTAATGTCTCCAGTCTATGCACTATAATTATAATGTGCAATAACGACAAAGTTATTTGGTTGTTTTCTTTTCCCAGCTCATTAGTCAAATTACTTTTACTTTATCAACTGTCAGATTATCAACAGATCCTCTCTCTCTTTCTCTCTCTCTCTCTCTCTCTCTCTCTCTCTC
>NC_068981.1:166653208-166655757 GCF_001194135.2 Octopus bimaculoides
ACACACACACACACACACACACACACACACACACACCAGAGTTCTTTTCAGCTTTGACTATCAAATCCACTCACAAGGCTTTGGTTAGGCCAAGGCTGTTGCAGAAGACACTTGCCTAAGGTGTCATGCAGTGGTTAGGAAGCAAGCTTCTTATCACACAGCCACACCTGCACCTCTGGAAACAAATATTAAATAATAATAGTTTTATAGACTGAAGTTATTTGTACTTATTTTCCCTGCATGCTTCACTAACCACCTATTAACATCATTTTTACTTGATTATCCCCTCTCTCCTTATCCTTTTCTCTCACGCATATCCTTCAAATGCATATTATCAATGCTATGATTTAGAAAATGTACAGAGATGCACATACTGTCACATATCCCACACCCACCTATACATTTCTCTTCTAACATGCCACTTGTATTAATATGTTTGCCACTAGCAAACATATTAGTCTTTCATAGTATGAGAATCTGTTAGTACAACTGCTCAACATTAGTTTCTGTTCATCATTATTTCAATTTAAGCATCTGGTCTGGCTGATTGGAGATGATCTGGGTTTAAACTATAAATTAATCACATTTTCTCAAGTGTATCTTTTACATATCTATTAATTTCTTAATTAATTTTCAATGAAATCTCCTTTTAGTACATTGTTTAATAATTTTTCATTACCTGAAATGTTTTTATTAGTTATAAGAGTTTTTAATAATAACTTAGTTTTGGAGAAAATTCTGAAAGAACTTCAACCAAGGCAAGATAAATTTGTCATGTCATTTCAGTTTCTAGTTGAAATTGTTCTACTTCTCTGACATCTTTAATGTTCTTGAGAAAACCACTTGTATTTCATTAGAAGTTTATCATCACTGTTCTGACAGAAGTATGAAATGTTTTAGAATTGTTAAAACAAGTTTTCCTTGTTTTAAAAAGGCTGGTGAATTGTACAATTGGTATACTTCATCAACATAATTTTGCATGTACTTTCCATATTGATATGGGTTGCATAGATCATCATCATTATAATTTTACATCTTTCTGTATTGGTATAATTTGGAGTGGTCATCATGGCCTCAGTTCTTCTTCTTCTTCAGAGTTACTCCCCATCCAGACAGGACAGGGTACATCTTGTACATTTATTTTGGCTTGATTTCTCTGATAAAATGCCCTTCCTAACACCAAATATTTTATGGAGTATATTGAAAGTATTTTTTGGTGGCACTAACATTAGAGAGGTTGCTTATCCTACAATACTAAAGAGTTTATTCTATCCTAAGCTGTCTCAGTTCATACAAAACATACATGGCTAAGAGATGAATAGAAGGGGGAAGTGATGACAGAGAGCACTAGAGCAAATGAAAGAATATGAGTATGATAAGAGAAGCAGTATTAAGAACAGTCAGGTAGAAGGGAAAAGAGTAATAAGAGAGATATAGTCAAAGGCTGGTCAACAAACATGCTGGTTGTTGGTAAAGAGATTGAATAGAGAAACAGCACAAACAATGTGATTAGGGAAAATTGAGTGAGGGAAAAGATTGTGATGGAAAAGGGTGTAAAGTACATGCCTGAGGGAGAGAGAAGAACTTCAGTGGAGATGAGTGATAAACAACAATAGTGAGGGATGCTGGAAAGAGAGAGTGGTGGCTGTCAATAGAAAGTAGTAAGAAGAGAGATACAGATAGCCATAGTTAAGAAGGGTGATGACAAGGAATTTTAAATGCAGACAGATGTAATGCCATCCCACATTATACAAGTGGTATAGTGCAATGAATAAGAGAATGGTTGAGTGACAGACAAGAGGAATCTGTTAAACAGAAGCTGTTCATAAGCCTACTGTGTGGATGTTTATAATCTAAAAACTGATGTAGTTAGTGTTTTTGTTTCCCATAAGTTAGCATTTTGATGAATAGAGTGGAATAAAATAAATACCAGATTGAAATAAGTCTTGAGGTCATTATTATCTTGAAAGCAATCCCTAGCATGACAGCAGTTTACTGGCTGAAACCAGAAGAATACAGGAATAAATATCTAGGAAATTAGTTGAGATTTGCTTTAAGATTTAATTCTTTGGGATGTGTGTGTGCACATGCAACCTGTTTGTTTTATGTGTGTGTGCATGTATTTTTAATATATCTTCATTATTAATAGTAATTGGGCAATTTACATATCTAAATACATATTTAAATTTATTACTTTTTGATGATGATATTGCCTTTTTTTTTTCCTGTTTCTAATCTATTTTTCACTCCATCATTATGTTAGAAATATATTTGTCATAAATAGAGTAACATTATATAACTTATTTGAATGTTTGTATACTGAACAAAAATAATTCACCACATGCAAAAATACATTGACTTGAAACAAAACAAAAAAAAGTTACTGCTTTTTAATAGAAGACCTTCTAAAACTTATACTGTCTCTATATCATTTTAATAGTATTTTATCAATTTTCTATTAAAGATCAATTGCATTTCATCAAAGTTCCTTGCTAAATATGGGACATAGTGTAATCTATAATGAGGAATTTATATATATATATATATAT
>NC_068981.1:166655985-166656534 GCF_001194135.2 Octopus bimaculoides
TCCGATTTATATATATATATATATATTTAAAACACCATGGTTATATTTCTTTAAAATTTGTGTCAAAGATAGATAAGTATTTCAATAATATTTTTAATAAGCAAGTTTTGAAATTTGAAAAACAGTACACAACCATTATTAAAAAATTCATATTTTCAATATTTTCTCCATTGCTTCGATATGACTAAATAATTCTAAAGCACACACTAACAGATAACCCATTACAAATGGCATAGGCTATATGTATAAAGAATATTTTTCAATAAAACACAAAAATGGTACTTGAGCTTCAGTTATGTGCAGTCAAGTGTTTACAATAGTAAGAGCTTCAGTTCCCATGATTTAAAAGGCAATAGGTTTCTAATAGAAAACAGTCTATAGGTGTAAGAGTGGCTGTGTGGTAAGTAGCTTGCTTACGAACCGCATGGTTCCGGGTTCAGTCCCACTGCGTGGCACCTTCGGCAAGTGTCTTCTACTATAGCCTCAGGCCGACCAAAGCCATGTGAGTGGATTTGGTAGACGGAAACTGAAAGAAGCCGTCGTATGTAT
>NC_068981.1:166656719-166675765 GCF_001194135.2 Octopus bimaculoides
ATATGTTTATGTTTCTGTGTTTGTACCCACCAATATTGCTTGACAACCGATGCTGGTGTGTTTACATCCCCGTAA
Source organism: Octopus bimaculoides (assembly GCF_001194135.2). NCBI lineage: Eukaryota > Metazoa > Mollusca > Cephalopoda > Octopoda > Octopodidae > Octopus > Octopus bimaculoides. Next base: position 166,656,795 of record NC_068981.1, read on the forward strand.
CTTAGTGGTTCAGCAAAATAGACCGATAGAATAAGTACTAGGCTTACAAAGAATAAGTCCTGGGGTCGATTTGCTCGACTAAAGGCAGTGCTCCAGCATGGCTACAGTCAGATGACTGAAACAAGTAAAGGAGTAAAAGAGTAGATTTGGCCACATTTTTTAATTCAATACTTCTACTACTCATAGACATGTAATAGAGTACTCATGACTTTTGGAAACATTTTTTTCATGCTCATAATTGTCAAAGCATGAAATACACTACCCATGTCAGTTGTAAGCTGTCAGGACGTTGCATCCTTCAAAAATTTCATGCACCCTAAAATTTGCCAACTCTGCTTTTAATGTGCCTAAGTATGCTACCTTCTTCATGACTCTTCTAATATTCACTTCTCTGTTTTTTTGCATCCTTCAAAAGTCTCATCATCATCATCATCGTTTAACGTCCGCTTTCCATGCTAGCATGGGTTGGACGATTTGACTGAGGACTGGTGAACCAGATGGCTACACCAGGCTCCAATCTGATCTGGCAGAGCTTCTACAGCTGGATGCCCTTCCTAACGCCAACCACTCCGAGAGTGTAGTGGCTGCTTTTACGTGCCACCGGCACAAAGGCCAGTCCAGCGGCACTGGCAACGATCTTACTCCTGATGTACCTATATACCCTCTCCTCATTTTATGTTTTATTCTGTATACTTGGCATGTACTTCTAGCTTTCACTGCAGTCTTTCTTTACTTGACTTATGGTTGCTTTCTGTCCCCTCTTTTAACCTTTTCCAATAAGTTGTAGCACACTTGAGCATTGTATATGTTCATCATCATTATTATTATGGCAATGAGCTAGCAGAATCAAGAGAGCATCAGACTACATACTTAATGATATTTCTTCCAGCTCTTTACTTTCTAAGTTCAAATACCACTGAGGCCAACTTTGCATTTCATTCTTTCAGAGTTGATAAAATAAAATATCAGTCAAGTATTGAGGTTGATGCAGTCAACTTGCCCACTCTCCTCAAAATTGTTGGTATATGCCAAAATTAGAATTATTATTGTGTGTGCGTGCATGCACACACACGTACACACACTAAGGCCATATTTGTGACACTGTCATGTGGTTAGTTAAAGAGAGAGGCAAAAAGAGCAAGAAGAGTGTTAGGGGTGAGAGCTAAGAGAAAGGGATTGCTATCATGCTATGTGGTTAAATAATTAGTTGAAGGAATAGGTGGAAAGAGAGAGAAATAGAGATTGAACATACCTAACAGTAGGTGGTATAGTTTAAAGGGGAGAGAGAAAGTGTATGTGTGTTTACTGAAGGGAACATGGTGTTAATGTATCTACCCATCCACATAGATAGATACATCTACAGATAGAAGACCAAAAGATGAATGGCTATGTATGCAATAGATTGCTAAACTAAAGTGAAATAACCTGAGCTACCAAATACCTGCAGGAATGTTACTATTTTATTTGTGTCAGCCAAATTCTGGGGCTATGCTGGGGGACTACCATAATTCGGTTTTGTATTTTTATTTATTTATTTTTTTATTTGATTTAAATGCTTCTCTGTATTGTCATTGTAGACAGATATTAACATTGACAGAAATAAAAGTAGACAGGTAGGCAGGCAGGCAGGCAGGCAGGCAGGCAGGCAGGCAGGCAGGCAGGCAGGCAGGCTGGCCAGTTGGTCAGTTGGTAGACAGACAGACACTCCCTCATACACCTACATGTGTGTATTCCCACACAAAATCATGCAACAATGAAACCTCCACCAATATACCTCAGTTGTTCAATCAACAGATCTACCTTCTCATTAAATTATATTGACTGAGTTGAAAGTAACAGCTACTTATACCTTTAATGCAAATCTCTGGCAGAGTCAGCATGACACAATGTGTGACAAGGCCTAACTCTTTGAACTACAAGCACAGTCCATCCAGTGGGCTCCACACACCATTTCCATTCCCCAATTCCCCTTCAAGGCTTGTATCATCCTTATGGTAGCAACTGTCAAAGATACCAAACAGTAAGACTTAACTTAGAACCTCATGACTATAGTGCAAACATCTTAACCATTCGACTTTGTCTGCATGACACACATATGCATTCTTGAACAAAGGGGAAAGGAAAAAAAGAGAGAGATGTGTGAGCCAATATACCAAACATAAGTAAATATCAATAGCTTCTCTTGAAGTTTTTATTATCTCTGGAAGTTTTTAAACAATGAACCCCATTTAACTTTTCACTTGCAGCAAAGTAAGAGAAAATGTAAAAGACACTTTATATACAGTCTCCTTCCACCATTATATTATAAATAGGATAGTGTATGCATTGTCTATTATATATTGTGCATGCATTGTGTGTGTTTGTTGTGCATATGTATATGTTGTTTTATGTATTGTGTGTGTGTATGCACATGTTGCTTGTCTCTGTTGTATGTCTGTGTGTTGTACACAGTGTATGTTTATTTTGCCTGTGTATATGTTATACATATTTGTTGGTGTTGCATATGTGTGCTGTGTGTCATTTCTCAATTGATTATTTTCATGTTCCCTGAAAAACAATTGTTTAACATTGTTTTTTGCAATAACCCTTTATGTCAAGGGCTTCAAAGACTTTTGGTACTGCCTTTTAATTCTGACTAAATAAAAAAAAATGAAAATCAGATCCCCTGTATATTTAGCAATACTGTTATAATTGCAACACTATTTTTCTTTCTTTTATTATTATTTAATTATAATAAGTGAAGGCACGTGGCTTAGTGGTTAGAGTATTTAGCTTATAATTGTAAGGTTGTGAGTTCAATTCCCAGCAATATGTTTTATCTTTGAGCAAGATGCTTTATTTCACCTCGCTCCAGTCTACTCAGCTGGCAAATATTAGTAGTACCTGTATTCCAAAGGACCAGCTTTGTCGCATCCTATGTCGTGCTGAATCTATGTTAAGGGTACACGTATCTGTGGAGTGCTCAACCACTTGCATGTTAATTTCACAAGCACGCTGTTCCGCTGACTGGATGAACTAGAACCCTCATCATTGTAACTGATCCTCTCAGCATCAGTTATATTACAAGGATCTCACTTAGCTTCTATAGACTTACTAACCCTCAAAGAGGAAGTCCCTTAATTTGAAAGCTAAAAGGAAAACAATTAGTTAACATGAAAGAAAGAAAGATCAGGTGATCTGCGGTTGTCCCATTCAGTGATCTTTGTTATTCTTAGGAGGAAGTAAAGAATCTCAGATTCAGTAATAGATTAGGTTACCATGCTATTGGTGATAATAATAATAAAGAACTAACAAGAACTTGTTCATGAAATGGGGAAATTGTTGATACTGTGGATGGAAGATCACGTATGAAACCCCACTCCCATCTTCCCAAGAAAGGTCAAAATGTGTAAGTCTTCCAAGTTTACATCCATATTGACTTATATCTAGTTGGTTGGATCAGAATTGGATCAAGACTGGAATAAGCAGGAGAGTCTCTCTTTTATACTTACACAAGGACAGCTTCTATAGAGCACCCCACTGCTTCTCTGGAAGGTGCATTTTGTGTGAAAAATTAATTTATATGGTTGCAACCCCACCTACCATACAGCAAAGTAGAACTAGGAAGAGGAAAGTAACCTGGTTTAATCTACCACATACTCTTGAAATCTCCATGAACATAGCCAGAAGTTTCCTAATATTGGTTTCAAATTTTGGCACAAGATCAGCAATTTCAGGAGAGGGAATAAGTTGATATCATCAACCCCATTGCTCAACTACTACTTATTTATCAACCTCAAGAGGATGAGAGGCAACATAAACCTCAAGGAATTTGAACTCAGAACATAAAGCTGGACAAAATGCTGTTAAGTGTTTTGCCTGGCATGCTAATGATTCTGCCAGTTCACCACCGTGAAGTTCCCTAATGTTAATAAGACATCATTTCCTACCAACACAAAAATGCTATATTCTCTTTGCACTCCCACAACATTAAGGTCAGTAACTCATATGGACCACAGCATAGCTTCCCAGATCAAACATAACAATAACAAACACATTCTTACACAGTCACCACCACATCAGCCTGTAACTGTTGAAAACTGTCCACATATCCACTCAGGATATCCTGCCTTTCTAAAGAAGTCAGATACCAAGCAACCATAATACTTCATAATATTGAAAAGAATTTTACAGTTCTAATAGTGAACACTTTCAAGAGACACTTTCTTCAACATCACCACTCTTTTAGATCAAGGAACAATGAAAATTATATATCTGTCACAATTCATCTAGAACTCAGAGACCAATGATTGATAGCCAGGCAGCTCCTATGTTGTCACTCAATTTTATAGAAGTAGCAACCAAATTTTCCTTGAATTTCATCCTAACATCTCAAATATACACATTGAATAATGTAGTCCAGGGTACACTTTGCATTGAAAAAAAAATGGTATGGCCATAGGTCTACTCAAGCTGAGGGTTAACCTGAAAATAAATGACTACTCATATAATTTATGATTAAATACCTTTCTGTTTTCCTTTCTTTCTTTCTTTCTATCTTTTTTATTTTCCTTTCTTTCTTTTCTGATAGAGATTTGCACATGAAAGATATGCTACTACAATATAAGTCAACTATCTAGACACAATCTCTGTGATGAGCTATCACTGCAGTTCTCTATTAAATCCCACAGGATTGAGATTATTATTCACTAGCCAAGACCATTTTGACAATCACCATCCAGAATACCCATACCAACTAGGAAAATGCTAATGTTCAACTAAATGGAGCATGCTCTGAATACTACAGACTTTAGGAAAAGCAAACTGTACATCATGATCACAAAATAGATTGATGCATTGTGTCTTGTATGCATGACCTATGGATCACATCATACATCAAGCATACAAGACATAAATATTTGATCAGATACCTGCTTGTCATAGATCTGTTCAAGCATAAATAACCAAGACAACACAACAATAATAAAATTAATAATTGTGTAACTTTAGTGAAGGGTATAGTCAATTAAATCAACCATAGTGGTAATGGTGATTATAAAAGCAGTAGTTCTGAGTTCAAAGCTTGTTGCAAACATCATATCAAATAATGGTTTCACATTTTGCACAAAGCCAGCAAATTTGTGGTAAGTCAATTACATTGACCCCAGTACTCAACTAGTACATATTTTATTGACTCCGAAAGGATGGAAGGTAAAGTCATCCTCAGCAGAATTTGAATTCAGAATGTAAAGATGGATGAAATGCTACTAAGCATCTTGCCCTGCATGCTTACGATTCTGCCAGCATACCACCTTGAACATCTTATTAAATAATACTGAGGCAAGACTCAGATTGTTTACTTCTTTCAACAGAACTGAATATAAATCATGCTTACTTACATAGACTTAATTGTTGATTGATTAGTGTTTGAAAGGGCATTTGCTAAAATGTGGAGATATACCATCCAATATGAGTCAGGAGTAGACATGTTAAAATTACCACTTTTCTTCCAAAATATAAGAAAATTTAGTTTTTTTCCTCTCTCTATCTCTCTCTCTCTCTCTCTCTCTCTCCCTTGTGTGTGTGTGTGTGTACACACACACAAACATATGCATATAATTTCCATATTAATTGTTAAACATCGAAATTATTGATTGTTAACTTGAAGTTAATTAAATTGCTTAGCCCCATGTAAGCCCTAATTGAACAAACCTGATCAAAGAGATTTCAACCATGAGTATCTCATACTTATTAGCAGACTATATTATACAACATGTTCTTTCTTGTCTTCTGCTCCCACACTCACTTTTAATGAAAAGATAGTAGTGTATGTTTAGATAGAGATTTGGTTACTTTTTCTAGCAGGTTGAGCAACAGTTTGGAAGTTTTCTCATTGATTTGTTTAATTAAATATTATATTATGTTGAAGAACTAATAATTACTGATGATTAACCAGTTTTATCTCTATTCAGATTTTTTTTTCCCTTCATGTTCTCTGGATTAAAAACTCAATTTTTCTCATACGTGCATGTTTTGCTAAATTCAAAATGTATGACATTTGCAGAATTATATAGAAGCTAACCAATTCTCTTTTATCCTAATTTATGTTTTCAGTAAGAGATACAACATGGGAGATGCTGCTAGTGAGCTGGTGCTACGAGGTTATCGTAAGATAATACCTCCTCCCAATGGCCTACAGACACTGAAATACGCTTTTCCACATGTCGATAAATCTCTGGTGTACAGTATATGGATGGCGTGAGTTTTTATTTTCTTTTTCCTCCTCTTCCTTCTGCTAATTGGTGCTAGTGGTTTTAGTATGCTTTTTTTTTCGTTCCAAGTTTATCCTCATCATTTGATTACAATCAGCTATAACTGAAACCTTCCTCAACTAAATATATATATTATCAATCTTTTATCATAGAGGGCTCTATATTATTATTTATCAGAAAGTAATAACAGAATTTACGATTCAACACACAGTATTTATTGATGGATTTTATTTATTTATTCATTCATTTATTATGAAATAGTGAATGGTTGAAACCGTGTTTCATATCATAGAATGCTCAATAATATATTCTGAAAATATTGTTAAGTTACTTTATATGAATATTGTGAAGGAAACAATGGCCCTGATAATCCAGCAGTTGTAGTGATGGTGGCAATGGTGATTGTAGTGATGGTGGCGGCAGTGGCAGAAGTGGTGGTGGTGGTGGTAGATAAAATTGACTAGCTTTGAGGTTAAGGTACTAGACTATTACTGACCACATAATGAAACTTTAGAACAACCATTTTGTTATGTCTCTGTCCTTGAATAAGCTATACTTACTTCCGTTGCTTGGCTGACAAAAACTGGTTCTACTCCTATTTCATGTTTAGTTAACTCTAAGATGGATATCCACCTTTGAAAACATTTTCTCCAACAAGATCTACTCTAACCATACTAGAATGGAAAAAAAGAAAGAAATGGAAAACAGGAAGGAGTAAAAATGGCTATCAGTGTTAAAAAGAATTGGGAAATACATATAAAGAGAAGATATTGATTACTCTCAGTTCTGCTGGAATAAAAGTAATAATAACTTGCAATAATCATCACCATCATTTTCATTGCATGAACAAAGACAAGCCTCTATTACAAAAACAATGTTTTATGGTTGCAAGTTTGATTATGGATCACATGTTTTGCATGAAGTTTTCCCTTCCCTTCTAGCAATATTATTTAGTCAAAAATATCATGCCAATTAACATGTTTATTTGTAGTTACTTATTAACCTAACACCATAAATGAAACTTTGTGTGGTGTAAGATTTTCACTTTCGCCTTTGTTAAATTTAAACGAAAAACTTGTTACTAGAACTGTTGTTGTTTTATAAGAAAAAATGTGTAAGTGGTGAAAATTGACCCAGTGTATGTGTAACTCACAATCACCTTTGTTTCTTGAGTAATAGAAAGAATTTTTAAATCACATTCAACCATGAAAATTTGTTTTGATAATTGATCCTGTATAGTTTCGGTTTGAACTACAGAAAAGTATTATAACGTAGCAGATGATGCATTTTAAAGTATTGTTATAGCTTGATAGAAACTCCATAAGATGTACCTGGTGTATGCTATGGACACATAAGAGGTGCAGTAATATCAAAGGAAGGTTAACTGGGAAGATAGTTTTTGTGTGTGCACAGGGGTAATAAACACCAAAGATGTAGAGAAAACTGATTCCATCACATGCCAGAGGGAAAAACTATAAGTAGTTGATAGCTTCCATCACCTAGGTGACCAAGTCAGTAGCAGGGGTGAATGCTCTGAGAACATAGCTTCTAGAATAAGAATAACCTGGGCAAAGTTCAGGGAGCTCCTACCTCTGCTGGTAATAAAGGGCCCCTCACTCAGAGTGAAAGGTAGACTGTATGATGCATGTGTGCAAACAGCCATGCTACACGGTAGTGAATCATGAGCTGTGACTGCATAGGCTTGAAAGAAATGAAGCTAGTATGCTCTGCTGGATGTGTAATGTCAGTGTGCATATACAACAGAGTGTAAGCACCCTGAGAGAAAAGTTGGACATAAGAAGCATCAGATGTGATATACAAGAGAGACAACTGTGTTGGCATGGTCATATATTGCATATGGATGAGGACAGCTGTGTGAAGAAGTGTTACACCCTAACAGTGGAAGGAACCTATGGAAGACCTGGATGAGGTGGTGAAGCACAACCTTCGAACATTGGCCTCACAGAGGTGATGACAAGCGGCCAAGACCTTTGGAGATCATAGCCATGGCCAATGTCGCATACCCGGCCTATTTAAAAGTACCCTTCAATCGTGGGGCAATGTGCCGTGCTTGAGAAGACCTATTGAGTCAAGCAAAATCATAGTCATGGCCAATGCCAGTGTTGCCTAACTGGCACCCATGCCAGTGGCACGTAAAAAGCATCATTCGAGTGTAGTCAATGGCAGTGCCGCCTGACTGACCCGTGTGCCAGTGGCACATAAAAAGCACCCACTACACTCTCAGAGTGGTTGGTGATAGGAAGGGCTTCCAGCTATAGAAACATTGCCGAATCAGATTGGAGCCTGGTGCAGCCTCTTGGCTTGCCACACTTCAGTCAAACCATCCAACCCATGCCAGCATGGAAAGCAGACATTAAACAATGATCATCATCATGATCATGATCACGATGATATAAAGTATTTGAAGATATCGTTCTATGTTAATATATAAAGTATTTGAAGATATCATTACAGCTTCATAAAGAATTCTTTTAAATCTGAATAATATGATCAAATATATTATGATCCAATACTATAACATGGTAAAATATTTTAAAATCTCACAACTTTTAAATATTAAAGTTTGTAACTTTAATACTTGAAAACCATTTGGAAACCAAGATTTTCTGTTGCTTATCTGCTTCCATAACCCAATGATTGGAACTGAAAAGATAAAGTATTCTTCATGGTTATTTGATTAGGGTGTTGGATTATTGACTACATGTAATGGCTTCAAACACTTTGTTGCACCCTTATGGAAGACATATTGTTCTGCTTGCCATGATATGCTTTGCTGAAAATAAAGCTGAGTGGTTGGCAATCACAAGAGCATCCAGCTCTGTAAATATTTTCTCTGAGAATATGCAAACATCCAAACCTGATTAAAATTATTCACTTCATATCAGCATTCAAAGAATATAAAATAAAAACGATTAAAAACTGAACTATTAACAGGAAAATAATTTTGTACTACTTCATATGATTAGTTCATATTAACAAGCATATGTATGTGCACACTTGGATGCATCAAAACACTTTAAAGTCATAATTGCTTTATTATTGACAGGCTAATTTATACTTAATTCATCACAGGCCCATAGCCTACAAATGTCCAGATAGCTTACTGTCAAGTGAAATGCTGCTTCTTTGCCACCCAAACAAAATAGTCACTTTAAACTTGTGGTGTGCTTAAAAAGAAAAAAAAAATTACAATTCTAGCTGAAATCTAGTTGAAATATCCAATTGGTTAGGTATTCATTGATCCGTATTGGTTTTACTGTCTTTTGGCGATATTTTTACTACCTATCTAATAAATCAATATTCCATCTATGAGACTGATAAATGTCATGTACATTGCATGATTGATTTTGTATATCCTGGTCTGTGGAAATATTTTAGCTAAATAGACTTTCAATGTTCACATGAATTCCACAGTGAATTAGGTTAATTTCATGTAAATCATATTGAAATTTTTTGTTTACAGAAGTTACCAAGTCTTCATATTCTAGAAGAAATTTCATAAGGAAAAAGATATAAGAAACAATAAAAATAATGATTTAAAATTGTAACTGAATTTCTACAAATTTTTTGTTCTATATATGTTTTGTTCTGATTATTTTTGAACTTTCTGTGACAGTAACATATAAAAGATTTAGCATAATAAAGCACAAAGTCTTCTTCTTCTTCTTCTTCTTCTTCTTCTTCTTCTTCTTCTTCTTCTTCTTCTTCTTCTTCTTCTTCCTCTTCTTCTTCTTCTTCTTCTTCTTCTTCTTCTTCTTCTTCTTCTTCTTCTTCTTCTTCTTCTTCTTCTTCTTCAGCTTCAGGAGAAATGTACAATAGTTGTAATGTTTAACACTGAGGTATTTGTGATATGAAAACATCTTGTTTTTCAGCTTTACTGTTTGAACTAACTTATATTTCTCACACTGGCACGAAGCTATGCATTTATAGAGGCTAGATCTAATGAAATGAAACCGATATGATCCTCAGTTCATGCCTGATACTTATTTTGTCACTCATAGAAGGAATGAAAGATAAAACCCAACCTCATCAGTTCTATGATTAGATTAAATCTCACTTCCATCCTTTGCTGTTGTTTGTATCCCATTTGTAGCTTCAAACATGAGAGTAAACAAGAATAACAGCTTGGTGCTGGAGGATTGAGAGGCTTTTCAAAATAGATTCTCTCTCTCCCTCCGTCTCGCAATGATCTAGTTGGAGAGAGAGTATGTATATGTGTGCTTGTGGGAGGGGTTGAAGTGAGAAAAACGTTTTTGTTATGAATGAATAAATAACAGGATCAGATATAGAAATCAATACCCCAGTGTACCTTATGTATTGATACTTCAGTGAGTTTCCTTAATGACTATTAAACAAGCGATATATCCCTATAATGTCTATATATTTACATCATCATTTTTATTGACTCTTAATTAGATTTTGTCATGCTCTCTGCCTTGAAATATGCCAACACTAGCTTAACTATTGTTTTTGATACAGCTAACATCTTTTCAGTTAACCTCAGTGAATTATTTTTTTTTTAAATATGCTAATTTTTCACATCATTTCATATAATATTGATCATTGTCTTAATGATTCTCTCATCACTACTATGACAAGCATGGTAAAGGCTATACTTTGCTGTACTACCAAAACATGTCCTGAATTGTCTCTTCTGCTGAGATTATTAAAACCGATTAGTCTTTGAGCTAATGTTGCCTTTTCTTCACCACATAAATATTTCTAATTAACTTTTTGATGCTCATTACATTGAAAATGTTAACACTAACTTGAGTATACTTATTAGTTTTAGCTAGAGCTAGGAAAAAGCAGTCAAAATTTAGAAATTAACCTTTTTCTTTTAGCTTTCAACTTTACCTTTTATTAATTGATCATATTTTTAAAATTTTATCTATCAATGTTTCTGTTATACAAATTGTGTGCGTGTTTATGTGTATACAGAAACATTTCGAAACAAATGTCTGTCACAACCTATATCAATATTATTTATTTGTGTAACTTCTGCCATTCATTCTTCTGGGATCAATAAAATATAGTACTAGTCAATGGCATCAACTAATCCCACCCACCAAAATTGCTGGCCTTCTGCCAAAATACAAAACAATTTTCATCATCGTCATTATCCTCATCACTATTATTATTATTATTATTATTATTATTTACTTTTAATCTGCATCTTTGTTACAGTCACTTGCCGAGACACACCTAGTGTCCTGGGGCGAGTGAAGGATAAGAGATGTTACAGTATGACTAAAAGCTTGGGGAGGGGAGGTAGTGAAATATCTTCATGTAATACAGACATTTAAATGGATAAAGTTTTTCTAAGGATGTGGGCAGTACTTGTCAGCACAATCTTTTGGATTTCTCTGAAACATGGTTCTCCTGGGATCTTATCTAGATGTTTCTGACATCCCTTTTTTATCATAACTAGGGCACCTACAACAGCAGGAACAGTTCTCGTTTTAAGATGCCACATCTTTTGTATTTCAATTTCTAGGTCATTATTATTATTATTATTCAACATTTGGTAGTTTCAGGTAAATTTCTACTGCATCACCTGTGACACCTCCATGTTGCTGGGATATGTGCAGCATTGTGTGTTCTTTTTGGTTGTTAGGAGTGTGAAAACTCTTCCCATTATTGTATTGCATTAGTTTCTTTTTTTAATAGGGTGTGGTACAGCTTTTTGTTGTATTAATGTTTGTATTATGTGTTTTGTGTGTAGTGCATTGGGTAATGACCTGCTGGTGGTAGTTTATTTCATTGAATATTTGCTATATAGAGTGTGTCTTGTGTTTGTGGGTTGTTTTGTGTAGATTGTATTATTGAATTGATAATGTCTTGCATAGGATGTGGGCTATTCTCTAGCAGGGCTGATTTTTGAATAGTTTATAGTGCTGAGGGTCCAGGTATAGCTTCTATGTTTTTGTTCATGTTTTTTTTTTCATCATGCCCAATGTGCCAATTATTACTGGTATTGTTTTCACCTTCATGCCGCACATCTTGAATATTTCAATTTCAAGGTCTCATTACTTTGACAATTTCTCCACTTCTTTTTGGATAATATTTGGGTCAGAAGAATGTCTATCACTAAGCAAGTGTTTTTTTCCCAGTCATTGATTATTGTCTGGGAAATTAGCTTTTATTTCTTTGCTGGTTTGAACAGGCATATTCCAGATTATTGTAGCTTGGTCGTTGTATTGTACCTTGTTTGGCACATGTTTATACTATTTATTGTCAGTTTTTATGTTGTAGTGTTGGCATATAGTCCAGTGGGTATAACTACTTATTCAGTCATGTCTGTATATATATATTCAAATTTGGCATGGACTAGACAGCTAGAGATGATGTGGTAAACTGTTTAATTGTGTTGGTTGAACATTCTGCATTTGGTGTTAGGGCCTGTTTTCAATATTTTGCTTTTATAGCTGTTGGTAGTCAGACACTGGTTTTGTGCAGTGAGAATCAGTCCCTCCATTTCAGCTTTTAGTCCAGAGCTTTTGAGCCATTGTTAGCTTTTACTTAGGCTCACTTCTCTGTCAAGCCTTGCAGAGTATTGGCCATGGAGTGACTTTTCTCTCAATTATTATTTTACTTCTCAAGAGTTCTCGCTCTTGTTTGCTCTGCTTCTTTCTGTAAGAGTGGACAGCAACCTGTTGTCAGAGGTCTCACAGGGTCTCTTTCCATAAATTATTAGCTTTGGTATCGGGATGCTATTGTGCAAGACACTCAACACCCAAGCACCAATCTCAAAGTCCTAGCCGTCCCCAATAGAGCAGTTTTTTGGGGCCTGCCCCGCCCTCATGTCAATTCCAGTTTCTCCGTCATATTTCTCGAACCTGGTTGTTAGCATTCCGAGTGCCCCTACAACTATTGGGATAGCTCTCCTCATTGCCCACATTCTTACAATTTCGCCTTTTAGTAGTCTGTATTCTCCACCTTTTCCAGTTCTTTGTCATTTACATGGGCATCTCCATGTATGACAGTAACTATGATTTTGGTTTCCTTTTTCATGTTATCCACCACAACAATGTCTGGTCTCTGAGCATTGTTTAGGGAGTCACATTGGATAGTAAAATCCCACAGGATCTTATATTCATTGTCTTCAGTGACACCCTCTGGTTCATGTTTGTACCGTTTCTGTGCTGTGCCCATTATTATTATTATTATTATTGTTGTTGTTATAATAAGGCAGCAAGTGGCAGAATCATTAGCATGCCAGGCAAAAAACTTAGCAGCATTTCGTCTGTCCTTATGTTCTGAGTTCAAATTCTGCTGAGGTCAACTTTGCCTTTCACCCTTTCAGGGTCAATAAATTAAGAGCCAGTGAAACACTGGGGTCAGTGTACTTGACTAGTCTCCTCTGCCAAATATCAGGCCCTGTGCCTTTAGTTGAAAGGATTATTATTATTATTATTATTATTATTATTATAAGGCAGCGAGCTAGCAGAATCATTAGTATGCCAGGCGAAATGCTTAGTGGTATTTCGTCTGTCCTTATGTTCTGAGTCCAAATTCTGCCAAGGTCGACTTTGCATTTCATCCTTTTGGGAGTCAATAAATTAAATACCAGTGAAACACTGGGGTCAATGTGATCGATTATCCCCCCCACTGCCCCAAATTTCAGGCCTTGTGCCTTTAGTAGAGCACCTACAATAACAGGAACAGTTCTCGTTTTAAGATGCCACAGCTTTTGTATTTCAATTTCCAGGTCCTTATATTTACTTCTGTTTTTTTGGAAATGTCACTTACTTGAAAGTCTGTGCTATACGTTACCACAAAATTTGTCATATCAGCAGATATATGAACAAAAACAGTTCTGAGTCACAGTCAGTTGAATGCTCGAATAAAGATGAAAATTTTTTGAAAAGGGTAATGATAGGTGACAAAATGTAGGTGTAGGATTAGGATCTTGAAACAAAAAGGCAGGGGCCAATTTCAAATGATAGGAAAGATCAAAATAACTTTGCTATTGTGGAGGTCTTATTGCACAGTTCTACCTGCATCATTCCTCTTCCCATATTACTTCTAGGTAGGTACAGACAATCAACATCTGCTTTTAAGTGGTGCATGTTCTTAGAAGTTAGTATTTTTCTTGTCTTCCTATCCAGGTGTTGGAGCTCTGTAAGATTCCAGTTAATGTTTTATTATTATTATTATTATTATTACCATTATTCTTATTATTATCATCATTATTATTATTATTATCATCATTATTATTATTATTATCATCATCATTAAGGTAGCAAGCTAGCAGAATCATTATCATGTTTGACAAAATGCTTAGTGCCATTTCTACCAACTTTACGTTCTGAGTTCAAATTCCACTGAGGTTAACTTTGCCTTTCATCTGTTCGGAGTCGATAAAAGAAGTACTTTTTGAGCACCAAGATCCATGTAATCAATTATTCTCCTCCCATAATTTCAAGTGCCTATAGTAGAAAGAATTATTATTATAAATTATTTAAAAAACCATCATTATCATCTTCTTTTTAATCATTCCATTCTAGATAAGTCCCCATACTCTATGTTCATGTTTGTATTATTCCCCTCATCTTTCACCCTGGTGGCAAATAAAAAGGAATTATCATCATCATCATTATTGATATTATTATTATTATTATTCATTTTAGAGCCAATCAAGACCGCTCAAAAGCAGAGGCTCGATTGATCCAGCTTGGTTATTTTCCTTTTATCAACCGTGCAAACACAGGAAACAGAGGTTCTTATCATAATTCGTCAAACACTTCACCACACAGGCACCAACAAAGAAGCCATGGTGGTGGTTCAAGAGAACATTCTCCACACAGTAGAAATGCTGCAAATCTGTCTCCACACCATTCTAGTTCACCAAATCGCTCCCCAAGACAACTCTCTCCAAAGACATCTCTTTCACCAAGCAAATCCTCTTCCCCCAGAAGAAGTCCATCTCCATCTGCTCAACTTGCAGCAGCTTCAGGTCCCAGTGAAGCAGAAAAAGAAAGGTGTAAGTGCTACTGTTTTGTTGTTGCTGTTTTTTTTTTTTTTACTCTATATCTTTTAGATAAAAAATGTTAAGGACCTCTCTACAGATTTTCCATAGAAATTATAGCTAGCGCTGATTTTTGTAATGGTTGCATAACGAAATACTGTGTCCCTACAAGTCATTAGAAAAAAGGCTACCTAATAAAAGAATAATCACAAGTCAGTTGGAGCTTGATTTTAGATTTTCCTATAATTTTCTACCAATTTGGTGGTTTCATTCGTAGCCACAAGATTCACCCATGCAATAGCAAACCAATTTGGTATGTCAAACTGACCATCCTTTTTAATATATTAATAGCCGCCACTGTCTCTCACCCACTTATCCCTTTTCTTCTCTTGCTGTTAATTTATTTTATTCTCTCCGTATCTATTCTTATTTTTGTCAAATTAACACACATCCAAAATAATGAAATGCCCTCTTTTTTTTCTTTCTTTTTGTACATAACTTTCTTCTATATTATTTTTTTAATAAATTTCTTGATTTTTTTTTTAAATTTTTTTTTTTCTATCCCTGTCAGTAATTGAGAAGCTTGTCTCACAGTTTCCCCAGCAACCAAGGACTGTTATTGCTGCTGCTCTTGATGTTTGTAGCTACAATGAAGTACAAACAACAGCAGTGCTGCAGGCCTCTGAAAGTGATGACCGGTAAGTTAAAGAATGAAGTAAGATTTATGCTTCTTTCTCACCACCAACACTATGCTGCTTTATTATTAAACCACAAATAGTGATCACTAGTGCTGTTAGTTACAGGTATCTAATGGGTGAAGCACAGGTTCACTGCATTTCTGACAGTGAGAGTGATAAGGAAGTGTCTGTACTTAGCTCAGAACAGATATCACGAAGAACTCAATCCTTCAGAATTTAATCCTTTAGCATTTAAACTGGCTGTAGCAGGCCCGTTTTATGTTGATCACAGTCAAATCTGGCCTCTTACACCTACTGTACAATGTCATTCTAAAAATAAACAGTCACATCATGAATATCTGAAAGCTATAAATTAATGCATGATTAACTGAAAACAATGTGAATAAATAAGCATTACATTTGACAAAGCAATCTGAATGCTAGAGTTAAACCAGCCATATCTGATCCAAATATTTTACCTGCTTTATGTTCAAGCCAACTAGATTCAGCTCCACAGACCTACTTTATAATATCATTCTAAAAATAAACAGTCACGTCATCAAAATCTTAAAGCTACAGGATAATACATGCTTAATTCAAAACAATGTGAATAAATAAGCTTTACATTTGACACTCTGAGAATGTAATGGGTGCTTTTGCATGCCACTGGCATTGGTGCCATTTGTGTGACACCCGTATCTGCCATGACTGCAATTTTGCTCGGCTTGATGGGTCTTCTTCTCAAGCACAACATAATGCCAAAGGTCTTGGTCATTGCCTCCAGTGAAACCCAACACTCAGAAGGAACTCAGTCACCTCACCTCCATGAGACCCACTCAAAAGGAACTCAGCCACTTTGTCTCCATGAGGCCCAGTAAAAAAAAACATATTCTTTTAGCCAATAACACTTAATTTAAGATCTGTGGAGCATCTTTAGTCACTCTAGAGTGGGATAGACTTTAATTCAAATCAGAAGTCATTTGTAAAATTGATTGTATTAAGAATAGTTGGTAATAGGATGCTGATCTCTGTTTGCACTCGTACATATCATCCTCAAGGGAATGGTCAATATGAGTGCATAAGCCCTATTGTATGCAAGTCTATAGCTCTTTCCTTGAAGTCAGAAGGGCTTTGCAAGACTGAGTGGATCAAGATAATCCCATTAGCCTTATCTTTTATCAGAGGTCTTTTTTGCACAACAACCAATGAAACTCTTCACAAAATAATGTTTACTTTCCATAGAGCCTCTAACTTCCAATCTACTGTCATTCTTAACCAACATTGGTTCAACAGTTTTACTTCAAACTCATCTAGCTTGAAAAGACAATTCACCTACACAGAAGTTTAAACTATTGGAAAGATATTGTGATACTTGCAAATGATGTAGAGCTTGAAGCCATAGAGGTTGAGTTGCTAGTATCCTATAAAGTTTATTCATCATGAAGCTGATGTTGTTTGAACACAAGCAAGCCAAGAATTTAGAAGCTTCACCAACTCCACTTAAATCAACCGCAATGAAAAGAATTGGCACTTATAGAATGTGAAAGTTTTGCTGATGACAACCCCAATCATGAATGTAACATGAAAATTACAAGAGCAGTTTCCAATGAATTTAGTTCCTACACTGAGCTATACAAAGAGATGATGCACCATAAACATCAAATAATTTTGGATAAGTTCTTTGCCCCTACAACAGTGCCCCTCATTTGCCCAGTAACTCCCATTCCATCACAGCCATCCCTCATACAGTAATCAACATCTTTTGTGGTAAAGAATGTAGCCTATTATGATATTCTCTTCAATTGTTATTATATATATATATATATATATATATCTCATACTGTGTATGTTTAGAAATAATTTTCATGCATAAAAGTGATTGTGTTGCTTGTGAGAGGTAGTAAAGGGAAGGATATCCGGCTATAGGAAACCTCCTTCAACAAATTCTACCTGACCCATCCAAGCATGGAAAAGTGGACAGTAAATGATGATATATTTTGTTTTCTTTTCAGACCCCAACAAAGAACCACAAGTGCAACATCATCTCCTGTTCATCAGCAGCAAGGTTTGTGTTTCATCATTATTTTTATGTAGTACATTTACTGCTAATTATGCCACATTCAGTTTAGATGTATAAGTGTTATGTAGTAAATAATCCAATTAGATATCAATGCCTTTTTAAAACATCGCTAAGCTTTGATTAAAACTTACATTAAAAAAGAGGGCTGAAGACAGCCAAATTGGTTATTTACTGGAGAAAGAACAGGAGATCAGAAGTTTATATCTTGTTACCAGCCCTGTACTACATTCACCAATCTTGTTCTGTTGTTGTTCAGCCTCAGTTATGACTGAACATATTTATGACCAAAGTTGTTCCAATTGTAATCTTGTCTTTTTTTAAAGGTGTTTAGAACTACACTGTCCAATATGTCCTTCCCTCTTTATAACAATGAGATATTATTTGAAGTATTTGCTTGTTGTTTTTAGCAGATCAACTGACCACAAAAGTGCTTCTTTTGTTGGCTCTTGTTCTATGTAGTCCTACCTTGAAAGTGGTGGCAGCACTGTAGAATTAATAATTGTTTTGTTGTTACTTAATTAAATTTTTCTCTTATTAAAATAATTATTCATCTGCTTTATGCATTAGAAACTAGAGTTATATAGCTGCCTGATACATTCATGGGATTCTGGCCTTCCCATTCATAACCTCATGGAGCAACCAGGATATGACAACTAAAGGGAGAGAGAGTAAGCTACTCCAGTACTAAGCTGATATACATTTTCAGCTAAGTAGTTTGGAGCAACAGGAAATGAAATGCCTTATTCAGAGAGACAGATATACAGAGTCAGGATTGAGCTCCTTATGATTGCGAGCCTAACTATTAGGTCATGCACCTTCACAGTAAACTTTGTTTTTATAGTTTCTTGAGCCCTAAGACTCATAAGGCTGGTTACCTAGTTTCCATGCTGTATATAAGTGACCAAGATCACAACATTCCTCTGAATGGGGTGCTAGTTCATTGCTGGGTTTAGGGCCAGCAATTATGAGGG
>NC_068981.1:166675795-166680426 GCF_001194135.2 Octopus bimaculoides
GGGGGGGGGGGGTACAAGTTGATTATATCAGCTTCAGTACTTGTTTGGTACTTTGTTTATTCAACCTCAAAGGAATGAGGGGTAAAGTTGACCTCAGTGGGATTTGAACTCAAAGCATAAAGAGCTGGAAGAAATGTTTTTAAGCATTTTTATCTGATGTGCTAATGATTCTGCCAATTCACCACCTTATAACAAGCTATGTAGGTCATTAATGAAGAGTGTTTGCATTTTATGAATTTTTATATGACTGTTTTATGAAAGTAGTAACTTTAAAATTATTTTATGAAATGCAATGTGTATTCTTCCATCTTTAGATGATAAACATTCCCATCCAAAACCATCAAACAGTAAAGCAGGGGCAAGCTATGAGCCTGTAGCATTCAATGAAAAACCAAACGGGTCCACCTCATCTAGCACTTCAAGGTAAGGCCATGAAAAACGTAGCTATTTCTTTTATTCAATTATTATTCTATCTCTATTTTAGGACCTGAAATATCACTTAAATTTTTATAATGTTGAGTTATTTCTCAGGCTAGAGAATTTTTTTTTTTTTTTTCAGCTTTCAATATTTATTGGAATTCTTTAAAGACCTGTTTATTGAAGATTAGATATCCTCCAAATTCATATCAAATATTTATAGCTTTTTATTTATTTTTTATTTTTTGCTATTACAGTTCAAACACTTCCAATTAATTTGGTTCTTCTTAAATCACTTTTCATCAGAAAACTTTTCGTTTCAATATAATGTAATTTTTTTATACAGTCCAAATTTTTTTTGAAACAAGCCAAAAATTTATAATTTTCTTCTCAATTGTTGACTAATTTATTTTAATGTAAACCAGCATTTCAAAATTTGAATTTTTAAAAACATTTAATACTTAAAACATTTAAAAATAATGGTCCAAACAGAGAATCAGTGGTAAAGTGCTGAATACTGGGCATTGTAATTTCAAATGTTAAATTTAGTTTCCATTCATTATTCAGTGAATAAAATAGTAGTAACAATGAGTGTAGTGGAATAAAGGGATGAACAGTAATTAGGGACATGGATGAATAGTAAGTTTCCATAAAAGTCAATGAAACAGGAACCTTCGGTTTGCACCAAGTTGCAACTACTACCACCTCCAACAACAACAGCAGCAGTAACAACTACCACCACCTACTACTACTACTTCATAAGAGCTGCTGTTGAATGTAAATGGTATATGGTGAAGTAGAATAATTGCTTTCTTACAACAAAATATTTTACATATCTAATATATCAAAAATGCATATACCATAGTGTCATTGTAGTGTTGACACTGCTGGTCTCAGTCTACCTAGCTAACAATAGATACCATTCCCATTCCGTATTTGACTGGTTGGTAGCTTGAATATCATTACATCCAGTTGTAAGAAAATTGCTCCAATGATATACAAATATCCAAATTTACTAGAGAAAAACAATGACAATCATCTTCACTTTACTAAAATATTTAAAAACACACTTATTTTTAGAACCCTTTTGAATATCATTGAATATCATGTATAAGCACTCACCCTACACATACACTGTTAAGTATGAGCAAGTAATGAAAATGCAAACAAGAGACTGGACTTCATGCAATGATGGTTGTTATTTAGCTCCAGGACAAAGCTGGTTCAGCAAACCTTTAATAAAATAGATTCCAGCCATGACAAGTTCATTATTCAAGAATCACATTGTTCAGTGAGTTCCTTTTGGTGATAGGGTGTGATTTGAAGGAATTTAGCTTCTATTTCTAGTGTTTGAGCAACCACATAGTGGGTGATATTAATAATTCTTTCTATTATATGCACAAGGCCTGAAATTTTGAGAGATGGGGCTAGTTGATTACATTGACTCCAATACTCAACTGGTACTTATTTCATTGACCCTGAAAGGATGACAGGCAGAGTTGACCTCAGTGGAATTTGAACTCTGAACATAGAGCCATAAGAAACACTGCTAAGCATTTTGTCTGATTCTGCCAGCATACCACTTTGGTTGATATTGATAATAAACAATCTCTTTCTATTACACTTTGCTATTTCATTCCTTCAGAGAGGTAGTTGGTGTAAGAGGCAATGTAAGATATCAGTTATTGAAGAAAGGCGTAACATGTGATGAAAGAAAGGGCTGGTAGTGTATTGTATATGTAGATATAATTACAAAGCTCCATCATAATAAGGATTTCCTTAAAAATCCACTAGCTTGAATGTAATTTAAATACTGTGTCTATTCATCCTTAGCATCTCTTGTTCACTCCATTTCCATAATTCTGTTTTGTTAACAAACAATAACTAGTGGTAATTACTCATTGATTATATAAGTCATCCTGTATTCCTATCCTTTTTAATGTATAATTTAATTTCTATAATTAATATTTTTCTTAATATCATATCTAACTCCAGCATGCTGCCTCACACCATGTGTCATTCATCTCAATGTATAATTTATATATCCTTCTCACTTTAAACCTTCTAATTAGATAAAAGGGTGGAAATTGTTCTTTTATTATTGACATTTAGGAATAGAATTCCAACACCAGTTTTGCACTGAAATTTCAATTCAATTATACATTATAAAGGAAAAAAAAATAGACCAATAAAATTTTAACAAAAACTTCTGATTATATACAAGTATATGGTAATAACTTGCCATTTCTTCAGCTTAGTTATGTTGCCTTTTTCTTTTTCTTTCAAAACTCAGATGTCTGCGAGCTACTTGGCTCAATTTACTTTTTTACCCTGTTAACAGGTATGTTGATGTATTTGCAATGTGTGTTCTGACCCCTTACCAACATATTGCTGTTGAGAACATCCAGTCTTAAAAACCTTAGAAAAGTTCCTTAATGCTAGTTCTATGAATCGGAAACATTCACATAGATTAGGCTGTTAAGTAGAAACCTTTAAAAGATTGCAAATTTCATCTCTGAATGTAGGCCACTCCTCTAGCTTAAACATAATTAAAGAAAAGCAGTCATCATGTTAAAGTTAATAAAAGTAATTCATTAAGCTTAGTCATAAAAGCAGTTCTTTAACTCTTAGAAAAAATATTCCTAACACAGCTTTCTATTTTTTTACTTATAGGTTATTGTTATTTTTTTGCTTTTTTTTTTCGCCATTCCTGCCTTTAATCACCTTCTACACACTTCCAAATGTCTTAAAACTGTCCTTACACAAGGACATACTCTTTATATTTTGTAATTCCAAGTTTTGTCTTATCTATTTTTGTTTCAAATATTTTCACTTTGCTTGGTGTGTATGTGTGTGTGTGAGTCTGTGTGCTTGTGTGTTTCTTGAATTTGCAAGATAATTTCCTGTTCAGTTTCAACTGAATAACTTTGTTGAAATCCAATTTCATCTATTATACAACCAACATCAATGTTAATTTGAATTTATATGTGTGCATGTATTTGAGTGTAGGGAGATATTGATAGCAAATTTAACAATGTAAATACTTTGTCAATGTGGAATGTATAAGCTCAATTAGGAACTAGAATGAACAAAAATGGAAATTTTTAGGAAGAAAAAATATTATTTTGATAAAAATAATTTGACACAATGGAATGTTGCACTCGGTAAAACTCTTTCCACATGTAATTTTTATAGTTCAAATTTTACACTTCATAGAATTTTGGTAATTACCAAAACCAAATTAAATTATTTTCCATTTTCTATTTTTCATTAATGCTTTTTATATATTGGCTTGAAACTGAAAAATGAACTTGCTTCTTCTTCAACTCTTTCATGAGTATGAGCAACGTAGCAATAAAACCACATATATTTGCTACAATATATTTTAGCTATACAGATTTGTTTCTGTTGATTGCAAGTAAGTTTAAATAGGAGAAAGAATATTAAAATACTCTTTTTGCAACAAGATTTGCTTACTCTTTTATGTGTGAAAATAATACTAAGCAGCATTGTTTAGAGTAAGAAAATTAGGTTTCTTTTATTAAGAATTTTTCTTTTACATGAGGAAATTTAATTATACTTCAAAGTATATCTAACATCAGACTACTTTTGGAAAGATATATTCAAAGTATTGGGTCATCCCATAAATAATGTGGTTTTTTTTCAATGAATTAAAAGTCGGAGGTGGGTGGAATAAACTACCTGCATCAACTTACTATAAAAGAAGGTAGTAATTTTACCTTGTACTTATTTTTAGTGCACGTTTTGAAGAGTGCAGTGCAATTTTTAACAGTTATTTTTCCAAAGCTATAGTGGAAGTGACAAATGAGCATATTCAGCATATTTTGTTTTATGAGTTCAATAAAGACAACACAATGGAAAGTGCAAGGAACATTAATGCAGTAAATGGGGATTGAGCAATAAGCAGAAGCCAGTGTCAACAGTGGTTCCAGAAACTACAGCCTAGAAGATGAGCCTCATCTTGGAAGATCTGTCAAGCTCGACAAAGACATCCTGCAAACCCTGGTGGAACAAAATCCCATCATAACTGTTGAGGAACTAGCAGAAAAGCTTAGATTTGATCATTCAGCCATTCATCGACAGCTGTATGCCATTGGGTCAATGGGTTCCTCACAAAATTTCTGGGTCTAATTGCATGCAGAGAGTGAATGTGTACTTCTTCTTTGCTGTCACATCTCATGAATGAACCTTTG
>NC_068981.1:166680545-166691592 GCF_001194135.2 Octopus bimaculoides
GGTGGGATATGAAAGGATTAGTCCACTTTGAACTTTTAAACCCAAACCAAACAATAACAAAGGAGATCTACTGCAAGCAGCTTGAGTCAGCCCTAGAAGGAAAATGACCAATTTTGTTTTTTTCTTTATGAAAGGTGTTCTTTCATCAGGATAATGCTCGGCTACATACAACGAGGATGACATTCCAAAGACTAGAGTAGATTGAATGGGAAACAAAGCCCCACCCACCATATTCGATGGACATTGCCCCATCTGATTATCATTTATTGCACAGTCTTCAAAATCATTTGGATGGAAAAAATATGAATTCTGTAGACGAGGTCAGAACAGTACTGGAGGAGTATTTTTTGTCATGGACAAGTGAATTTTGGAAGAGGGGCCTTGCAAGTCTACCAGGTAGATGGATGAGCATTGTAGAAAATGAAGGAGAGTATTTTTTTAGATTAAAGAAGAACTTTGTTTATCTTAATTTTGTAAAATAAAAGAAGTATAATAAAACTGCATTATTTCTAGGATCACCCAATAAATTACTTCATTATTTTCTAACACAAGTCCATTTTAAATATTTTGTCCTTTGTGGTAGAATTAAGGATTAAGTATTTAAATTTCAAGAGTTATTTAATTTGGTGAATCTGTGATTCTAAAATCAAATAATTTTTACATTTGAACTTCTAGAGATGAAAATTATTCTGTTAGTGAAATGAAGATAAGAAAGAAAAAGTTGTAAGAAAATTTTAAATTCTAATTTTTCCACATTATTTGGTTGACTCCAAACAAAAAGGATAATCTTTAAAATTAAACATTGTTTAATGAACATACATTCATTACACTTGCTATAGAATTAGGGCTGACTTAAATTATTACATTAGATCAAATATGGTCAGTCATGCTCATCCAGAGATTGGAAAATTCATCCTTAAACTTTTCAAATTTTTTTTTTACATGCATTACCATAAATGACCTCAACATTCAGCACTATTTTTTTTAATATTGGTGGAGAAGATAAACACTTGAAAATATATTAAAATAGATAGGAAATTGTTAGCATCTCAATGTTATTGCAGAACACTTTGCCTTTAGGGTTAGGTGTTGAAGTTACACACATGCAGAATACACAATCTGACAGTGAAGAGTGTTAGACACTATAGACTTACATATATGGAGCTAACATTGTTTGCCTAGAAATTGTCTGTAATGTATGTGTTTTGAAGTTATAGTTGATTTCTCAGATGAATTAAGTAATCTGAATGATGAAATTTGTGATATGATAGTGTATATAATGATATACAAGTAAACAAGTTTATGTGACTTCTATCTTAATTGGTAATAAAGGAATAGTCTCTTCCTATGATAGATTATATTGTGCTTGCATCAGAAGTAAATATAGAAATGTCAATGACACTAAACTGCCAGGAATATTTGAAAGGTCACTGCTTAGCTTTGTCTTCATGACAATAAACCTTAGCTTAGATAGTATGCAAATCTATCATAAGTAACATGCTCAGAAAATCTAGTACCTATTTCTGACAGTCAGATGAACTAAGGCATTGCAGAATAAAATGTTCTGTCTAGAAAGAAATTGAAATGTCTAGATTTGAACCCATGACTTATGTGCAGCATCAATTACAGATAGCAACCATAGTATTTACTGTGGTGAAGTGCTGTCACTACTTTTTAAAAAGATACCAAATTACAGAAAACAACTTTGTTATAAGTGGTAGATACAGTTGTGTGTACATGCATAACTATGAGGTGTTTAATACACTTATCGATAAAAATAGCCTTAAGCATTCAATGAGTTTTAGGATTGATGGTGATACTGTAATGTTTTTCCATATATTCAGATTGGAGCCTGGTGCAGCCATCTGGTTCGCCAGTCCTCAGTCAAACTGTCCAACCCATGCTAGCATGGAAGGCAGACGTTAAACGATGATGTTGATATTACCAAATGGCCCTATTTGACCATCTTGCATTTGGCATGTCCTAGAAATTGCTGTAGAAAATTTTAAGAAATAAAATGAAAAACAGCTAACCTGAAACAACCAGATAGCAGTCATAAATTTAAATTCATGATGATTCCTGATTGAAAAAATATATGTTAATATATGAAAGTACAGGAGTTATAAGTAGAAGAAAGTAAAACTTATAAAAAGAATGTTTGATTAGGTATTAGAAGATTAGGCCTAACAAATAAAATTAAGTTGGACCAAAACATGGCAAAGATTGTCATGTTGCCTTAAGCAGTTGATGTCTGCAGAGTAAAGTAAATAATAAAACAATACCTATGAAACACAGGATACTATTTTATAGCTTACAAGAACCAGTTGAAAAGCAATCGATCACATTTTATGAAAGGTGGGTGTAATTTTTTAGAATAATTTTGCCATTTATCTGTCTAATTCTAATCAAATAGATAAAAAAACAGGTAAACAGGTAAGTGATACATTGCCTAGGTGTAAGAGTGAAGAAAGGTAACTAGCCACTATCAGGTTTACTTCTGTTGTGGATCAAGTTTATTTTTTTAACATTATTACTGTTATTTAGCTCTGAAGAGAGCCTGTTTTCTTGGCCTTACCAACCCTTTGAGACTGGTGTGATTGATACTGTTGATATTTTACTTGGTGCCTGTATGGAAAATGTAGATATACAGAGAGATTCAAATGGCTGCAGCTCTGGAGAGAAAAGAATCGGGGAAGTGTTTGGTGCAGTGGATGAGAAATAGCAGAAATGACTGCAGAGAGACAAGTGAATCAGATAGGTTTGACTAGAGATGGTAACAGATTGTTTATTCAATGGAGCTAAAATAGTTGCAGTAACAATAGCAGAGAGAAGAAATAATACATCTGTGAAATAGTGATTGTAGCATCTATACAAGTGACTTTTTGCCATTCATCAGGCTTTTGGGAGAGATGCAATCAATGATATTTGTATATGTAACAACTGTACCTTGTCAGGTGTTGATAAAAGAGATAATCAGAATTTGGGAGAGTTAGCATTTTCAGGAAGTTTGTAGTTTTATCTGTGCTGATCATGAGAGGACAGTACAGAATTGTGTCTTTGAGATAGGCAGTGATTGTTTCTTACCATTCCAAGATGTTTTGGAGCCCTTCTTCATATAACAAGAGCAAGTTAAATATGTAGTTGCTACCAATTTTAAAGGAAATTACACAATATTCCCTTAGAGAACAATTGAAGCCACTACTAAACAAATAGCAATCATTTGATATGAAATTCTTCGTAAATTGTCAGGTGTTCAAAATTTGACTACAAGAAAAATAAAGTAGGTGAGATATGGTATTGCTAACTCCTGGATTAAGAGTTCACATAAGTTGTAGGTATTTTGTTGTGTTGTTACTAAACTGAACACAATTTACATGTCTCAGCTACCAGGACTGACTATCAAATTTCCTAAGAATATAAACCTAGAAGAGACTAGTTTCTTAACTACTGGTTGTATGTTCTTGTTTGTTAGTGGAGGTTTTTATTCTTCAGAAACTCTTTTCATTGTTTTAGAGTTCAATGTAATCATTAGTTAAAGATATTCAAATATATTCTCAATCTTTTTCCGAGAGTAAATTCTTCTCAATTTAAATATTTTTATATCTAATAGACAGAAAATCTCTGATCTTCTTTTCTTTTAAATGAAGTAAATGCTTAAAATTTTTAACAAGGTGAACACTTAAAGCATTTTTAAGGTTCTCTACAAAATTTTTATTACTTGTTTTCTTATGTAGTAAAATGTTTTGAAGATTTGCATAAAAACATAAACCTATAGATTTAATGAGCTTTTTTATCACATAGTTTTGGCATCTTCAGAAAGTGAGAGTCATCTACTATATCTTCAGCCAAGCCAAAGCCTTTAGAGTGAAATCAGTAAAAGGAAACTGTATGGAAGCCTGTTACGTGAGTGTGTGGAAGCCTGTTGTGTGTGTGTGTGTGCACATGCAAGCATGACTACTTAAATTCTCCTATATTTATATGACATCACCTGAGCAAAGCAGTGATCTCATGTTTACATTCCCTATAAATAATATATCATGTAGCTCTGCACTTTCAAAAACCAGTGGAATAAAAAGGAAGTCCCTTACTTAAAAAAAAAAACAATATTCTATATTATAGAATATTGTCTTAATAAGTCTCTGTCCAACACATGCCAATATGGAATAACAGACTTTGAACAAAAGAAATATGTAATGTAAGATTACGTAAGAAAACTGTTTTGTTATTTAGTTGTTTGTAAGTTTAGATTCAACTGAAATATAGCATTTGGTTTTGTACATTCGAACTTTCTACTGCTGTAGTTCTCATATGTTAATTGTTGTAAAAGTTGTATTGCTTTTCTGTGAGCTAAGTATCTTCTGTATTTCTGATTCATGTAATTCAGTTGACATCATATGAAGTTTTATCTTGTGAACTATGTTATATATACCATATAATGCATGATAACCCAGTTATACATGTATATACGCATATATGTATGTATGTGTGTGTGTGCGTGTG
The DNA here is from genome assembly GCF_001194135.2 of Octopus bimaculoides. NCBI lineage: Eukaryota > Metazoa > Mollusca > Cephalopoda > Octopoda > Octopodidae > Octopus > Octopus bimaculoides. The sequence continues at coordinate 166,685,046 of NC_068981.1, forward strand.
TGTAGATAATTAAATGTGATCTTTTTTAACATTCTTTATTCAATAGGCATGAGTATCCTATGTTTCAAGCACTCATTATGCTTTTTGAATATTTCCCTATCTGTATTATAGCAGTTTGCATGTTAGCTTTTATGTCACTGTATATATTGATATATAAGATGAAACCTGAAGTTTGAACTTGTTAACTAAGTACTGGCATATATATATATATATATATATATATATATATATATATATAGTCTAAAACTATAGTTTACTACATGTTTGCAGTTCCAAATGTTATCTGCTATAATATAAAGTATGTCATTGTAAAGTAGAAGCTAAGTTTGCAGTAAACCAAGTCCAGAATCTGTCTTCCATTCTCATTTGCAACCTTTTCACTTTGCTTATGTCACTCATTCCCTTTGAAAGGACCTCATTGCTGCAGCACTCATTTTCTCCACTCCCTGAGTCAGTACAAAGCCAATTGAAAAATTACTTTGCAAACAACCAAACAATGGATTTTTTGTTTTGTTTTGTTTTTTTCAAATCAATATAATATTGATTGGTTATATATTTGAATTTCTAAGATAATTGCTAAAATATTATTAATTATTTTTAAAATAACTGAAATTTTCCAGAATTAGAACAATTAATTCTAATGATTTGTGTTTGTTACTTCTATGTTACATTTTGATGTGCAATATTTAATATTCAATAATAATGTATTAGCATATATGAAATAAAGAAAATGTTTATTGCTAATTATATTTAGAAGTTAATTCTTTAAATAATATTCTTTGAAGTAAAAGAAACAAAATTAAATGTTTATTTGCCACTGGCTAATTATTATTTTCTTTTTCCTTTTACTGTGTGACAGGCTATATAATTGATCAAATTGACTTCGGTATATCAATATAAAAACAATCACAGCAAGATTTGAACTCAAAGCCATATTGACAAAATTAAACTTAATTATGCATTTAATTCTCTGCTCTGTCATTTCATTTCTTTAATCCTTTTTTAATTATTACCATACATTAATTCAAGTCATATTAATTTCCAACATTGGTATATTGTCACATTTTGATGAAGTCTATAGTTATAACAAGTATTTAATATATTAACTGAAGAAAGATGAAGGGTACAGTTGGCTTCAGTAAGATTTGAACTCAGAAATGTAAAGAGACATAAGGAAACACTGCAGTTGTACCAATCTACCTACCTAGAGTATAGTATGCTGACATTAAGTGTAGAACCACTGAAAAATGTACAGAAACACAAGGAGAGAGTGAGAGAGAGAGAGTGATTTAATATCATTGCTGTTCATATGGTCTACTAGCCAGAGAAACACTGTTTTGCTTTGCATCATGTCATTGGTATTACTGAAATGGATTAGCTTCCACCTAGAATCTGATTCACCAGAATCATGCCCATTAATTCTTCAGTATTTTTCACATTTTTATTGTTAATAATATAATAGAGCAATTGGTTGTATTGACCTGCTGGATACTAAAAGCAAATTTCATTTGATATTGAAATTTACTTATTTGCTCATTTAGAAATGAGAATAGTTTCTGAATTACAAATGTAGGGGATATCTGCATCATGTTCAAGCAAACAACTCTACATAGACTATTATCATTGAGGCTATATTATGTTTATGGTCAACACACTTTACTCCCAATGACTAATGATAATGAAAATCTTGGTGGCTACTTTTCAAGCTTTATTCAACTCAGTTGTTTAGTCTCAGTTCAAAATATCATTGCTATATGTGCTCTTACTATGGTCACCTAGACTACTTCCAGTTGTACCATTCAGTTCCAGTTGTAAGTATGGAAACCTATACATGCTCACATTAAATAATAGTAACATTATAATAACCCTGATCAAGATTATCTATATTCTTAATGGCCCTATTTACAGAACAATACCAATGCTAGTATTTGTATTATTGGGATTTGAGCTAAGTCAACACCTTAATTTAGTTAACATGGAGCCTTCTTGACACATTGTCTTGTTTTCAGAGATATCCCTGAAAGGAAATGCCAAACAAAAATTGTCTTTTATTCATTATTGTTGCTGATGTTGTTAATAATTATACTTAATGCTATATTGACTTTGTTTAATAATGTCTTATTTATTTTTCTGAATTTTATTTCGTTTACTATTTCTTTATTATTGAAGTGTACGTGATGCCATTTCTTGCAAATCTCCAGTGGATGAAGACAGCCCTGAAAGGATATCCAACATGCCTTCGGTGATAAATGACTACCCTTCAAAACTTCCCACATCACAGGCCAGGGCCAAACAAGTTACAAGGTATGTTATTTCAACTTCACTGAACAGAAGCAAGCATCTAGAAACTCTTCGCACATACACTCACAGTTTATACCTTTGAGTGCATGTGTGTCTACATTTTAATACATCAAATACTAATTCTGCTTTAAGGGGAGGCACCATATTTTGCTATAGTATTTCAGAATGAAAAAATTAAATGTGAATATCAGAGAAAAGGATTGCATTTTAAGATACTACATAATTTTACATATATAACATTATAAATTAACAACTGCTTTCCATTTGTTAAAATTTGAAATTTTAAAGGCTTTCAGGCTATTGTATTTGACTGTATTTTTACCCTTCTTATACTGAAAATAATTGGAATTTGATACAAAAATGTATTTATTTAACTGTTTTTATTAAAACGCCTTTGAAAGTCTATGATATTTCAAATGTATTTTGTTGCAAATGAGCAAATTGCTACTAAGTAAATAACATTTTGAAAAGGAACTACAATATCTCCATGATTGTCTCCCTTTAAAGATTTTTTTTTTTTTTCATATTAAAAATTAACGATTTTAATCAAACATTTATCCTATCAAAACATTTAAAAATGGTGTAGAAAATCATTTTGCTTTCCATCAGAACTAGACTGTTAAGTAATTTGTAGCAAATTCTTAAATTTGATATTGAGTAAAATATCAGAAAGGTTTTGTATTTATACAACACCATGCATGCACACACACAGACATACACACAAACACATATCATACACAATTTTTATAGTTATAATAATCAATTTTTTTTTTAATATTTCCCCTTAATTTATTTAAGATGTAATTTTTTATTTCCTTCTGTTAATCAGTAGGTATATATATACACATTTATATATATATATATATATATATATATATATATATATATAGTCATAAGTGCATCATAAGTATAAACAATAGCATAATGGCTGTGCAGTTAAGGTGCTGAATTGCAGACCACATCATCATGGGTTCAAACCTTATTATTGCGCTATTGTCCTGTAGTCCTGAACAAGGTTCATCAGTTTGCATAAGTAGCAAAAATAAGTTCTTCTCCTTCACATTTGAGTGGTTTGTGGCAAGAAAGATATTCATTGCTGCATCAAAAACCATTCCACTTTCACTTGTAAAGTTCATGTAATAGATGCACGCATCAGACATTTTTTAATTTCTTTCATTTAAACTAGAAAAAAATGTATTTATATCTAGTTTTAAAATACACATGGATCAGTTCTACCTTAATTCTCAAAAATTAGTCCTATATACGAAACATTATTTTATGTACTTTCTCCTCATTTATTTCTTTTTTTCTTATTTGTTTATTCTTCCAAAATTTTGTAGGCTAGTTCATATTCTCTTCAAGATGTTAGATATGCACCCTTTAGGTAAAACAAATATAGCTATAACTCCTAATTATTTCTAATATTGGCACAAAGCTAGACACATTGTTGGGTAGAGTGGAGTATTATTGATTAAATCAACCCCTAAAAAAAAAACTTTTTATTTTACCAAATCAGTTGACCTTAATGGAATTTGAACTCAAGATCATAAAAGATATAGCCAAATACAGCAAAGTATAATTAATAGGGACAGTGTTGTCACATTTCTGCCAATCCACCACTCTTACAGTGATAATGTGGATTAAATTTCCGAAATGCTATGTATTGGGATTAGTAGCGTTAACTTATGAGGATTTCAAAAGAAACTTTCTGAAGCAATATTGTACACTGACACATTCAAACAAGTGTCCTCTCATCTTGGTTGATACTCTTTACTCTCTCTTTTACTCTTTTACCTTTTTCAGTCATTTGACTGCGGCCATGCTGGAGCACCGCCTTTAGTCGAGCAAATCGACCCCAGGACTTATTCTTTGTAAGCCTAGTACTTATTCTATCAGTCTCTTTTGCCGAACCGCTAAGTTATGGGGACATAAACACACCAGCATCGGTTGTCAAGCGATGTTGGAGGGACAAACACAGACGCTCAAACACACACACATATATATATACATATATACGACGGTCTTCTTTCAGTTTCTGTCTACCAAATCCACTCACATGGCTTTGGTCGGCCCGAGACTATAGTAGAAGACACTTGCCCAAGGTGCCACGCAGTGGGACTGAACCCGGAACCATGTGGTTGGTAAGCAAGCTACTTACCACACAGCCACTCCTGCGCCTGTTGTTAGTCACAATATTTCAGCTTTCATACTTTCTAACTCTTTTCACATGCCTGTCATATTTGGTAGTATATATTCATATTGCCTGACCCAGAGTATATATTGTTTGACTGATCCAAATATTCAACTCATGCCCACTAGCTAAACTATTATAATTCATAGTTATTCAATGCTTATATCCACTGTGCCATTGTAGTACAGTACTAAGGATAGTAAGTATTTGTTGTTGGCACTCCGTCGCTTATGACGTTGAGGGTTCCACTTGATCCGATCAACAGAACAGCCTGCTCATGAAATTAACGTGCAAGTGGGTGAGCACTCCACAGACACAGGTACTCTTAATGTAGTTCTCGGGGATATTCAGCGTGACACAGTGTGACAAGGCTGGCCCTTTGAAATACAGGTACAACAGAAACAGGAAGTAAGAATGAGAGAAAGTTGTGGTGAAAGAGTACAGCAGGGTTCGCCACCATCCCCTGCCAGAGCCTTGTGGAGCTTTAGGTGTTTTCGCTCAATAAACACTCATAACGCCCGGTCTGGGACTCGAAACCGCGATCATATGACCGCAAGTCCGCTGTCCTAACCACTGGGCCACTGCGCCTCCACTATAGTAAGTATAAACATAGTTTAACTGGTAGGCATTGTGCAATATTTGTGTCACAAGAATAATTAATAGGAAAATATTTTTATATTGACAATGGAGTAAGAAGAAATTATCCTTGTAGATTTAACAAAATAGTTTGGTTTTAAATTCCAAGAATGTAAGGGAATATGACAAGTATCTAAAGATGGTCAGTAGGTACAACAGACAAAATGTTGTGACTATAACAACCAAGATGAGCCTGAATATCTATTATCTATTATTTGAACTGCGGTCAGTCCAAGAGATAGATAATAAACTGCAGCTAGTTCAGCTAAAAACCCTTCAGTGGTGCCCCTCACTGGGAACATAAATTAAGTTACAGGAACATAAGCAAACCAATTCCAGTTGTCAAGCAATGGAGATTGAGACACACACACACATACCTATATGTATGTATGATGAGTTTCCGCAGTTTCTGTGTATCAAATTCTCTCACAACACCATAGTTAACCCAGGGATACCAGCCTATCATAAAAGACACTGCCCAAGGTGCATTGCGGTGGGACAGAACCCCAAATCATACCATTGCAAAGTGAGTTTCTTAACCACACAGCCATACCTGCACTTATGTCACTGTATAATAATTATACTTCCCACCTTTCAAAATTTTAAACAAAATTTTTGCAGAGTAAAATAGCCAAATGTCCAGAATATTGGATCCTCAGCTTAGTTTGTTCCATAATTTGTACCTTCTGCTGGTTTTTTATTTTGTCTTAGAGCAAGTTACATTATTGTAGGGGCCTTACTTCATGTAGCTGTTTAGAACAGGTATCAGCTTGCTTTTGTCAATAAAGCTACCAGTGTAATACCACTATTTCTTAACCCTGTGCGATTTCTTTCATTCCACTTTCATACTACAAAACTTATAGAAGAGTTTGAATACCAGAATTATGAGCATCTCAGCTTCATGAAAGAAATAACTTTTAACAAATTTACCTACTCAGCAATTTAACAATTTGGTTTTTAAATGTAAAATGATGATGATAATATTATATATACATATATATGTATGTATATAGAGACAGAGAGATGCAGGCATGGCTGTGTGGTAAGAAGCTTGCTTCCAAACCACATGGTTCCAGGTTCAATCCCACTACATGGCACTGCATGGCAAGTGTCTTCTACTATTGCCTTGGGCCAACCAAAGCCTTGTGAGTGGATTTGGTAGACAGAAACTGAAAGAAGCCCATCGTACTTATGTGTGTGTGTGTGTGTGTGCCAGTGTTTGTCCCCCTATCTCTGCTTGATAACCAGTGTTTGGTGTGTTTACATGACTTAGCAGTCTGGTAAAACAGACTGATCGAAGAAGCACTAGGCTTAAAAAATAAGTCCAGTCTGGACGTCAGTTTGTTCAACTAAAAAAAAAACCTTTAGGGCAGTGCTCCATCATGGCAGCAGTCAAATAACTGAAACAAATAAAAGAAT
>NC_068981.1:166691718-166697545 GCF_001194135.2 Octopus bimaculoides
TATATATGAGTCCACATTACTCCATAAGGAGCATAGGGCCAGTTTCCTACTTTCTCTGGCGTATAGATTATAAATTAAGGTTCACACTGTTATTTTTATCTTCTTTCATTTCTCTTTATTCATTTACTAGCTTAAAAGCCGCATTCTGTGCGGACTTTTAAGCTAATTGGGCCTGCAACCCAAAAGTAAGAGCTAAATAGCATGACTATAATACATCTACAATGACTATTTGCCCTGGTGGTGTTTGATCAGAAGGATGAGAATTAATTTTGTAATGCAATCATTTTATTGTTCCAGTCCCATGTTGAATTCCAACCATTTTATTGTTCCAGTCCCATGTTGAATTCCAACTGTTGGCCATTTTGTCCCAAAGTTCTTATCTCAGTATAAAATTAATGAAGCAAATGTCATTTATCTTCCACTTGGTCTCTGACATCATCTGACAAACGCCAACCAAGATGGCATGAATCAGCCAAGCTTTGCCTGCTAGAAAGAGCAACCCAAATACTTTAAAATCAGATCCCAATGATGGATGTTCAAGAACCAAATGAAGGGCAGATTTTCAATCCCAGAATCATCCCAATTCCAAAAAGTTATAATATGTCTATGTAGAGCAAATGTAGGCTGAGATACAGGGGTCCCAGACGGACAGACAGAATTTCGCTTTTATTATTATAGACTTCTATTTATTTTAATTTTTATTCTTTTAATATATGTGCACAAAGAATTTCTAAACTTTCATGTTGTTGCAGTCAATAATTATTTGCAATTAGTTATATTAATTATACGTCATGAATTACAATTAGGATTGAAAGAGACTCCAATAAGTTTCATTTTTTTTTCTTTTTTTTTTTTCACAATCAATTCTGCACAAACTTCTACTTTTTTTGTTTGTCTTTTTTTTCCCCTTTTAATTTTCCCTCATCCATTGCCCTTATGGCAACTATTATTATTATTATTATTATTATTATTATTATTATTATTAAAAAACAATAAGAAGAGCGCAACTGTTATTGGTAATAAATAGAGATTGACTCTGTTTATTAAAGTGAAAATGAAATGAACAAACAGTATTTCGACACTTTGTGTGTCTTTTACAAATTCCAAATGGTAAATGAAATGAAATGAAATGAAATTCAAAAATAGGAAATGCTGAAACATTCAAAATTAAACTGGAATAACTGCGTTTCTTTCCAGGTAAAATGACATCATCAGTCTTCGGTCTTTCGCAAAAGGTAGCGGAAGGAAGGAAAGAAAGAAAAGAATTGGAGAAAAGCATTATTCAGTCAAAAAGTTTAGTGTAAATATGGTGGAATTCACCTGCCATTTTATTAATTCCTCCAGGTTGAGATGTCAACAGTTCACAAATATTTCTATCCTCATTGGTTTTGAGGCCTGAAAGTGCAGTGGAATGAGGGTATTTTTTGAGAATGTGCACCTTCAGGTCTTCCTCAAATCTACGCCTATTTGATGTGAAATGCTCTGCAAGTTCCATTGAACCACTATTATTGTGCCTGACATTGTACCTATGTCCATTAAATCTTTTTTGTAATTGTTTTGTTGTGCAACCAACATCAATCATTTTGTTTTTGGTGCATTCTGCTGCATACACCAAATGGGAATCCTTACAGGTCCCTCCTTCTGTGTAAATCATAACATTTCTGTTATAATTCTTGATGGATTTGATCTAGTTTCTGAATGCTGCATCCCCCAAAAACACCCATAAGAGAGGTAAGCCCTGTTCATTGTGCAGTAACATGAATCAGACCAATTCCATCAAAAATTATAACAGAAATGTTGTGATTTACACAGGAGGGAGGGACCTGTAAGGATTCCCATTTGGTATGTGCAGTGGAATTCCACCATATTTACACTAAACATTTTGACTGACTAATTTTTTTCCCCCAATTCTTTTCTTTCTTTTTGTTTTTTTCTTTCTTTCCTTCCTTCTACTACCTTTTGTGAAAGACCGAAGACTGATGATGTCGTTTTACCTGAAAAGAAAACACAGTTATTCCGGTTTAATTTTGAATGTTTCAGCATTTCCTATATCTTTGAAATTCATTTCATTTCATTTCCCATTTTGAACTTGTAAAAGACACACGGAGTGTTGAAATACTATTCATTCATTTGATTTTCATTTTAATAAACAGAGTCAATCTCTATTTATTACCAATAACAGTTGCACTCTTCTTATTGTTTCTTTACCTTCGTGAAGAGTAACTTCAATCTTGAAATATTAGTAGTAGTAGTAGTAGTGGTATTGCAGCAAGCTGGCAGAATCATTAGCATGCTGGACACAATGCTTTATGGCATTTCTTCTGTATTTATGTTCTGAGTTCAAATTCTGCCAATGTTAACTTTGCATCTCATCTTTTCAGGATTGAGTGCTGGGATCAGTGTAATCAACCAGCCTCCCCACCTCCCAAAATTTCAGGCCTTTTTTTTATAGTAGAAAGGATTGTAGTTATTATTTTTAGTAGTAGTATTGAGTGAAAGAGCAGCGCATGCCATCAAAGAGACACTGGGGTAAAATATATGAAGCCCATTATAGCCATCATGACTACCCGACTGATAAGGGTACTATCATCATTATTATTATTATTATTTGTTCATGTACATAACATACTGCCCAGTCCAGAAATTAAAACTACAAGTACATACCTTAAGTGCACTATAACATTGTTTCATCTTTCACTATTCCAAGTTGAAATTTCACCAAATTGGACTTTTTGCCAGAGTACATGAAATAAGCGTGGCCAATATTCAACACCAGGTTCTGTACTCTAAGAGAACGTTATTATGATATCTCTTATTGACAGTTGGTGATCTTAGGATCAATTTACAGTGGCAGTGGTAGTACCAGCTCTTCATGCTCTTTTGTTGCTTATTTTGATAACTTTTGCTTGGAAAATGGGTCCACACCTGGACCAGGACTACTGATTGAGCATAAATATTTCTCATGAAGATTTTGATTATCACACTTTAAGATGGCTTGTCTTGAAAGTTTGACATAAAGAATGAAAGAAAGGTAGGTCTCATAGCATTCTATTCCAGTAATCTACATTCTGAATTGAAAACTTTATCAACTTTTCCATTCCTTCTTCGAGGGTTGGGAAATGATGAAATCAGTATCAGGTGTGTTCTAGGGTTGATTTAATTGATTATACTTCTTTGTGGTAAATTTCTAACTTTATGCCAAAATATGAATTTTTTTTTTCATAAGACATTCAAAGATAAATTCAAATTACACATCTTACCAATTGAGCTTCATCAAATTCTTTGATATGTTAATTACTAACAGCAACAGAGGTTACTATGATCATAAAATACTAGAATTGGTTTAGAATGTCACTGATCAGCTTTTACCCCTCATTGTTCAATAGTCAGTAAAGTAGGCACCTGTAATTTATTAGTGCTTATTCAGTCAAATATACCTCTTCTGAGAAAACTAACCATACCAGTTACGCACAGTGGTCATTGGTATTCACTAACTCTTTCCTTTCAAAATTTAGACCTTAAGCCTAAATAAGAAACCATTGTTTCTGCTTAATAATTATACTGATATCTACTTTTTAGTTGTTTTATTCTTTTCTTTTTTTTTCTTCGTTTTTTGTTTTCCACTCTGCCCCTATCTAGTTACTTACATACCAGTCTTTAGCTAACAAGCTATCTGTCTATCACCAGCTGTTAAGCATCAAATCTATCTTAATTTTATTCTACAATATTTATAATTTCTTTTGATTTTTTTTTAAATCTAATTTTAATATCTAAACATCATCATCCAGAAATTAGTTTTTCACACACACACACACACTGAAAAGATTAATTTTTACTAATTCATTCTTTAAAATCCATCATAATCAAAACCTTTGTTACTTGTCTTTCTTTAACCTTTGACTTCATATATATATATATATATATATATATATATATGTAGGTTTTTTATCATCTATTTGTTATAGTATTTTAATAATGTATAGTTATAGAAAAAACCCTGATATTTTACACAAACTGGGTAAGTGGTTTGGTTGCTGTTTTAGGCTCAGCGAGCAGCTACTAAATTCCACCACTGACATGTTGTGTCACATAGCCAACAGTTGCTGCATTGGGGGGACAACGGCAACTGTTGCAAGCCTAGCAAGCTGTGGCATTACTGGTGATGGAGGAGGTGGGAATGGAATTACTACTACTGCTACTACTACTACTGTTGCTGCAGCTGCTGGTGATGGTGATCAGAAAGTTTCGGGACCAAAGTTCTACAGCAAAGAAGCTCCAGGAACCAAAAGCAAGGATCTGGCGAGCATGAGGTGGGAAACAACCGCCACTCTAGCAATTTTAACAAATTTTTAAAAATCCAAAAAGCCTGCTCGCTTTCTAGGGAACATGACTGCCATCTGAAAGGCTGATATGGCCATTAGTTCTGCATAAGTTTTTTCATGTTCATTTTACATTCTTCTATCGAGCAGTGTTTGTTTGGTCTCTGTTTTGTCTGGTGATCAGAAGTATTTAACAAACTTGCTTTAATACTTAGTAGGTTAAAAATAAAGATATTTTCAGATCCATAGCAATAAAAGTGCATATGTGAGAGAGAAACTGTGTATTTGTGTGTGCATGTTTGCACGCGTGTATACATGCATGTGTGAGGGAAGATTTTATGCATTGACTGTCTATATAGTGAAGTGATAAATTCTCAGCAAACAGTCTCCAATGCAGTTTTTATTCACGTTTGTTTTTTTTTGCCTTAGGTACACAAAAGTCTCCACAGAAGAGGCAAGATTATTACATCTCACTTACCATCTCTCTGGCTAAAATCTTATCAGTAGCTATTCTGAAGCAATGGGGTAATTCTCATTGTGATCAGAGGCTGTCCTGTACCAAAGAGATAGTGCTAAATTGGGTGAGATGAGAGCATCACTGTATAGATTGAATTGATGTAGTTTTGGTGGGGTTTGTTTTTTTATCTACTGGATTGAAATAATACAATACAAGCATGTCGTTAGGATACCAAGGAAAGTGAGACCAGTTTTTTCTTTTTTTTTTTTTCAGTACAAGGTGCAATGGATAAATTATAAGTGGTTTTAGAAAATAAATTGAAAAATTGTTGAAAATCTTTTCTTTCCTCTGTTGCCCTAGTTATAAGTAAATTGCTATAATTTACCTGTGTAACTCACTGCTGTTTAGTACTAAATAAATAAAATTTAAAACAACTTAAATTTAATGCAGTGGAACCTGAGTTCTTAATCTATTATTTCCCATTCAGCAGTGATTATGCTTTAATGCCTTGTCAGTTAAACAATGGTTAAACAATATATATAGGTACCAGTGTTGGGTTGTGCTGCATATGGCACCAGTTGGCCTTAATCTGACTCTGGTCATGCACATTCTTTCTTATATTTTAGGACACAGTGTATCTAGCCAGGGCATGTAAGAAAGAGATTCAGGTAGTACATCAATGCTGGGCTCAAAAAGCTGAATAGGGACTTACGACTATGTCTTGAGTCCTTCTCTTAAGGAAAAAATCAAACCTAACAACACGCTTGAAATTTGAGAAAACCACTCTTCCTTAGGTCTGAGACCAATCTTGTTCCACCTGACCAAATTTCTCTTGGTGGTGCTGTCCATAACTGTATTATCAGTATAATTTGAGAACTATTTGGTTATTTTCTCTAGCAGACTGAGTGAAGCCTCTTCTAGAGGCTTCTTTATTGATTTTCCATAATTATTATGAGTGGGAAAATTATGAAATTGATATTCTATTTGTCTGAAATTTACTGCTTAAAATAACACATCATGTATATATATATATATATATATATATATATAT
>NC_068981.1:166698846-166757492 GCF_001194135.2 Octopus bimaculoides
TATATATATATATATATATATATGCAGTTGCCATATTTCCTTCCATAACAGCTTCCTCTGAAGATCGCAGGATTACATATTCGGATTGTTACCTAACATTCTGTTACACTTCTAGTGCAAAACCAATTGATAAGATTGGCCATGATGGATATATAATACTGTACATTTCAATCAATTGATATATGTGTGTGTGTGTATATATATATATATATATATACACACACACACACACACACACACACTTATATATATCTACATGCACATATATACATATATATATGCATACACATACATACATATATATACACACACACACATACATATATACATATACACTCGTGCATACACTTACTGGTTGTAGAATTTTAGCAAATTGTTCACTCCTTTACACCTTTTCGAATTCAATATATTTATGGTGATCCTTTTGTTTCTATATTCCAAATTGTGACATCTTTGGTATATCATAGTCTCACTGTTGATTGGGTGATGAATGCATTATATACATTCAACCCCATTCATGGTGTAGCCACTTTTATTTTTGTATCTACAAAATAAAAATTTTCAACACCAAAATAGATAAATATTCTTAATCTTTGATTAACTTGTAACAAAATATAAAACACATTTTTTGGTTTCTTTTTCATTTGGGGGCTTTTTTAGGGGATAGGGCTGGCTTAAATTATTGTTTATATTTTTTTTCTAAAAAGAAAAAATACAAATGTTAAAATTCTCACAATCTATGACCCATAACACCAGACATAACTCGATCATTGAACACTGTTCGAATGTGTACTTTTTGCTACTGGCTGCAGTTTTCTGTGATTAAATCCATTTTTATGCTTTTAGGAAACTGTGTTGTTTGTGAGTGTAGTTTTTTTGTTTTTTTTTTCTCTCCATTGCCGTCATGAACATGTGAAGTAAACAACTCAATGTAATAAATGCTTCTTTTTATAATGTTTGCTATTTCTGATATTTTGCAAACTCATTTAATATTCCTAACATTTTCGTACTTAATTTCAAACATCATTTATTGGTCTAAAACTTTAAAACTGTTTCTCTCCTACTTAAATGTTTACATATTGTATCATGGGAGGGTCGTTTTCTCAATAAGAAACACACTGACAACATCTGCTTCAGCATCTGATTTTACATTAGGAATCTTGCAAAACGAACACAAAAACAAAATTAACTTTATATATGTATATTTACTTTAAATCACTTGAAATATATTTTTACTACCCTGATTGAGGAGACCTGCTCAAAGGCATTCCAGCTGTAACTATCCACTGGTTTTTTTTTTTTCAGATTACATAAGACTACAATATAAAATATATCCTTCCCCCATTCAGTATGATAGGGTGTGATTTGAGTGACTTTGTTGTTTTTTTTCTAGCCAGTTGAATGATCATGTGATAGTTCTGGTATTGGTTTGTGGCCTCCAAACTTTGTTTTGAATTCAGATCCTGGCAAAGTCATCTTTGCCTTTCATCCATCTGGGGCTGATAAAGTACCAGTCGAGTACTGGAATCTGTTTTTGACTAATCCCTCACCCTGAAAATTGCTATCCTTATATCTCAATTAGAAACTATTATCATTATTATTAGTAGTAGTAGTAGTAGTAGTAATGAATGTAGTAGTAGCAGCAGTAGCAAGCTAGCAGAATCATTAGAATGTTGGGAAAATGCTTTGCTGTATTTGATCCAGCTCTTTGCATTCAGAATTCAAATCCCACTGAAGTCAAGTACTGGCAATGATGTAATCAACTAACCCCTTCCCAAAAAGTTACTGGCCTTTTGCAAATATGTGAAGCCATTATTATTATTATTAGTAGTAGTAGTAGTAGTAGTAGTGGTGGTGGTGGTGGTGGTGGTGGTGGTGGTGGTAGTAGTAGTAGTAGTGCATCACTGAAAATTTGGTCTGGATTCACTAACATAACATTCCTAACAATAAAACCTATAAATTCTGTCCAAGTGTTGATTTCATTATCGTCATCATCATCATCATCTTAACATTCACTTTTCCATGCTTGCATGGGTTGGATTTAAATTTGTTGTAGCAGATTTTCTGCAACTGAATGCCCTTCCTGTCACTGACCTTCTCCTGTTTCCAAAACAAGGTAATATTTCTCCATGGCCAGACATGCTTCTGCAGAATATTGGAAATGAATAACACTGCTTGTATGACAGTGACACTCATTTACAACTTTCACACAATGTCAAGACAAGGAGACACTCACATGCATATGGACTCATAAATGACAGATGAGAGTTCTACAATTTCTTGCTGAACAATCTGCACAGATGATTTGTATATAGTGATCAAGTGTTTGTGCTGCACGTTTAGCTCACTCCCTCCATCAAATTGACATTGCCTATACAAGTGCACCCTGTGCTACACATCAGATGTCAAAGTAATCACAGAGCAACATCTGATGAAGTGCTTTGCTAAAAACATTCAAGCATTACCCAGTCCAGAAATTGAACCTATGATCTTGTGATTATGAGTGCAACGCCCTAACCACTTAGCCACATGCCCTCACATACATACATACATGTGTGTAGAGAGAGAGAGAAAGAGAGACAGGCTTCCTTCAGTTTCTGTCTACAAACTGTAGTTATTACTTTCTTGGGAGGAAATAGTTTTATTAATGCATGAATATGAACATGAAGGGTGTCAACAGTTTCAGCCTACAAAAGCAGGAACAAATCAAAACTTTTATGCAGTCATTCAACTTACAATAAATAACAGCTAGATTTCACTTATCACATACATCATCATCTTCTTAAGTTTTTTACATCCACTTTTACACGTTTGTATGAATCAGACGAAATTTGATGTGGTAGATTTTCTACAGCCAGAGGCCCTTCTTGTCACCAATCCTCACTTGTTTCAAAGAAAAGTATTATTTCCCTATTGCTGGACATGCTTGTGTAGCAAATTACAAATGAAAGATGCCATCTGTATTACAGTGACACATCTTTATAACTAATGCATGATGTCAAGACGAGAGAGAGAGAGTGACATACACACACACACACACACATGTGTGTGTGTGATGGGTTTCTTTCAGTTTTCATCTACCAAATTCACTCACAAAACTTTGGTTGGTCTTGCGCTATACTAGTTGCTCGCCCAAGGTGCCATGCTGTGGGACTGAACCTCAGCACATGGTTGGCAAACAAAGCTTCTTAATCAAATAACCTACCGTAATATGGGCATTAATTGCTGGTGATATAAGTCTAGTTCTGTGATTTGCTTCAAATGTTATGCCTGAAGATATGAAATAATGTATGTAGTGACGAAAAAAATAGAAATCTATAGGAATAGTATAGTCATTTATGTAGCAATTTAAAATAAAGAAGTATAAAATGCATTTTCCCTTTTCTTGTTCTTTCTTATCTTGCATGTTACTTGGTAACCTCACTAGTGCTGGTGGCATAAAAATAAGCACTCAGTACACACTGTAAAGTGGCTTGCACTAGGAAGGGCATCCAGCCTTAGAAACCATGCCAAAGCATGGAGCACAATGCAGCCCTGTGTCTCATTGATCCTATCAAACCATCCCACACATGCCAGCATTGTAAACAACCATTAAATGATGATGATGATGATGACAACGATTCAGACTTGTAGCTTGTTTCATATTCATTATTCTGTGATCTGACATGGTGATATAAGAGTTTATGCTTCAAGCTGTAGTATTTTGAGATTTTACATATCAACAAACAAAACATTCCAGATAAAATATAGGTCAAAAACCCAGAATAATATTTCTGGAATTTTATGGAATTAATTATTGAGATATTATTATTCTTAGGTAGAGGCAGGAAGCCATTTAAAGTATTTCCACACACATCTCAATATGCACACAGGCACACACACACACACACACATGCACACTTTTATATATTCACTCCTTTATACCTTTTAAATATTTAACCACATTAATTTTTTTGTATTCATGATCTGTTCCCAGATAACACTACTCCAGTGTATTTTGTGTTATAGCATCTAATTCCTGAAATTATTTGATGATGGTTATAATAATGATGATTTTAATATAGGCAATACTATTTACATATATTAGCAACCAAATAAACATTTATTTTCTCTTTGAGTTGTTTAACTTCAAATAATTTTAATGAAAAATATTTAATCTTGTTTCTCATTTCTCACAATTATTTCTCTTGATATAATGTTTAGAACAAAAACAAACAAAAACAAGTTTTGTCTGTTTAAGCCTGATACTGCTTGAGAGTGAGTGCATTGAGCTATTTAGCTAATATTGTCCTTTCAGTTTGCTGCTAATTTTGTTGACTTCAGTTGCTTATCAAATTTTTGACTAAATTTTCAGCCAATTACTTGAGCCCTTCAAGTTTGTACTATAGTTAATTTTTTCAAAGGTAGATTTCCATTTTAACCTGGAATTATATATATATATATATATATATATATATATATATATATATATATACCTTACCAAAACTCAGAAAGCACTTTAGCTTTGATTAGTAACTAACACTTTACAACATATTCTGTGAACCCCATCTAATCTTTTCTCCTTTTGTATTCCTCCTCATACTCCCCTGTCTCACCTCTAAAACTTTTCCCAGTTCTTTCTCCTCACCATCATTTCGGAATACTTTACCTTTTTTCATTTTACTACACACATCAACCCATAGAAGTTGAAATAAATTATCAACATTATAAACCCCATCTAATCTATAAAGGCTTACAATGTTATAGTATCAATAACATTGTAACACAGATTCTCTTTGGGCTATCTAATAAAAAAAGACATCATACTGAGAAATATTGCATCTGCTTTAGTTACATCCAAGTAAATGTTGTTTGTCTAATAGAGAAACCTCTCAATACAAATGTCCTCTTTTTCTAGTCCAGCACAGTGTGACTTCTCACTATTACAATTACTTCTCAGGAATTTATTTGCATCAACCACTTGCTTGCACTTAAAACATTTTACCATTAATTACGTTGTCTATGTTTTTACTGTCGGATATATTATATCTCACTTCCCAGAATCTTGCAATCAATTCCTTTACTTAATTTTCTGCTTGAGAATTGAATCTGTCTATATCAGTTTTCTAGAAAACCAAACCCATACCTCCAATCTGAAAGGAACAACAGAGGCATTTTCTCTTGGAGAAACAATTATAATGATCAATCAATCCAATAAAGATCCATTAGTTAACAACCAAAATTTTTTTCCCGTAATTTACAGTACATCAAGCCAATCTTGCTTGACTTACTGGAAAAAACAGACAAATCTCATTTAAATGGTTGTTAAAAAAAGGAATGACATGTGGATAGTGTAATTCTTGATATATTATGGTTGAAAAAGAAAAGGCAGGATGGTCACAACTAGAATACCTTTGATAATAGGTCTGATTCAATCAGGGTTGACTTGGGGCTAAGTAACAAGAAATAACAATTTTTTTTCATTCCCCATTTATCTGTGAAGTTATCTCTCTTTCATGTATTAAAATATATTTAATAAAACTGAAAAGAAAAATATTTGTATTGTATGAAAAGACATTTTCAATAGTAAATGCAAGTAAATATGACTTATTTGTGTCTTATATGTTTTACCAGTTTCATTATAATCTGATCCTTATTTATAATGATGAAGTTTAGATTTCTCCTTGTCAATATATTATCATTAAATCAAATATTAATTACAATGCACTAAAGAGCATGATTACTTTACTCATTGATAGTTAAGAAAGAAATGATTACTAACAAATAGACTCATTAACTGTCAGATGTAGTTATAAATTTCTTATGCCAGTGAACAAGCTACTTAACTCCAATGATGAGTTTTCCAGACAATATACAATATTGAAGACAAAAAATTACCATCTGAAAGATTTGTCTTTTTTTGTTCAAGGCCAGAAAATGCTTCAGCTACAGACTTTCTATAAATCTCTAGTAAGTTAAACAATGGAATA
Source organism: Octopus bimaculoides (assembly GCF_001194135.2). NCBI lineage: Eukaryota > Metazoa > Mollusca > Cephalopoda > Octopoda > Octopodidae > Octopus > Octopus bimaculoides. The sequence goes on from NC_068981.1 coordinate 166,704,816, forward strand.
ATAGTGCTCTTATATTTGGGATGGTGTTGATGGTACAAACATACACTAACATCTAAAAGAAGGTTAGAGACTATATACTATATCTATATTAGTGAAGGCTCAGTCACCAAGACACAAGTTCTGACCAAGAGATACACTGCTTCCCTACTCTGCCTGTTCTCTTATTACCCAAATAACCTTTGCTCTTCTAAAAGTAGCAATTGTATACCACTTCCACTTAGGTTCCTCCTGACACACTAGTCTCTTCTACTCTTGAAACTCATGCTGTTTTTCATACTTAAGCCCTGCTTTCCCCCACCCAGATCTATTCAGCTTGGCTGCCAGCATCAATTCTGTTTGAATTGATTTCATATTCAGTGTAATGATACACTTTTATAGGCTAATGAATGACATGAAAATCATTTTTGCTATAAATCAATAAATAAAGAGTTGTTAGCAATTAAAGTTTGAAAATTTTGGGTAAATGCATTCATTTCTGTTTCCATAGTAACAAGTGGAACATGAGAACTCTTTTGTCTGTGAGAAAGCACGTGTTGGCAAATATATTGAAAGCACTTGTTCTACCTATCTGTTGACAATTGAGCATGTAAATTTATGAACTGGTCAACAAGATGTTTGTTTTTAGATAAATCTTTTAAGTTCATGTTATCGCATTAAATGCATATTGGATGCTTAAAACTACAAAATATGTGTTGTTTACTCATTACTTTTTGTCATTGAGGTGGTTGTGAGGTGTGCTAAAAATAACAACTAAATAATGTTTTGGGATAAATCTTTTAAGTTCGTGCTATCACAATGCTTAAAACTACAAAAGATGTGTTGTTTACTCTTTCTCAACAACTTATGCTATTTTCAGGATGTTGACAAAATGTGCAGTCATGCACAAAATGACACCTTCCAAATCTTGTTTCCTGACTGGGTGAAAATTATCAAACTTTAAACCTCTATAACTTTTTTAAAACATTTTGCTGCAAAAAGTGAAATAATTCCAGCAATTCAGCTTGGAAAAGTATATTAATGTGCCAAATTAAAAAAAATTTATGATAAACTTCAATTTCTGAAATGCTGGCAACCAAACCAGATAGATCCCCCCACCCACCTTTTTTCCTTCTTTCTTGTCCAGAACATCAATCCCCAAGCATTCTCTTTTTACTCTTCATTTTTTCTGCAAATATACAAACTGAGCATCAACTATATGAATCCCACCAGTATTGAAGCTCAAGTGCAAAGGTCATACTCATTACCCTTTAATCTTGATTATGCACCATAAACAAAAATAACGTTCCATAATTTAAATGATAAATCCTACCAGGTTGCTGTTACTCTAGAGAAGAGAAACCTTTTCAAAAGAGCTCCCCATGATGTTAATCACTCAGTCTTAGCAATTAATTAAATAACAAGCCTTTTATTTTTATCTAGCACCCACTACAGATCATCTCACATCTACATAAGCTTGGCTTTAACTTCATTTTATATTTCACTTTCACAAGCTTGCTAAATATGATATTTGGTTCAGGATCCTATTTATATGAAGCATCTCATATTATGTTTTTAGACTACTAACCTCCTCATTGAAGACAAACTTTTATATATATATAAAACTCTTCTATTTTGATCTGTTTGAACCATGGTTATCATCAGGTATCTTATTCCTGTATATGCATGTAGCATCATATTGGATTCATCAATTAAAAAAAAAAAGTGAAAAATCTATTGGTCTGTCTATCTTGCCAGTGTACAGGCAGAGTAATTTTTTGCATGATGAGTTAAATTTAACCACTGGCTTTACCCTTGGTAGTTCCCTTCTATCAATTATTTTGCATTCAAAAACTCATCTGGTATTATGTTCATATTCATGAATAAGACGCAATGTTGATCGAAAATCAAAGCATAGTGTAGATCTATATGTTAAAGAAATTTTATATGCCAAGATGATAGGCTGTAGCCCCAAAAAGTATGACTTTTTTAATATACATGTGTTTGTTCCTTTCCAGATTTTCTTTCTGAAGATTTTGCCATCAACATACTCTTGACAAATATCTTCATAATTATCCTAATTTCAGTCTATTACTGGGACAACATATGAATATTAAATTATATCACAGAATTAAACCATTTACTTCATTCTGCTTCATATTGCTCAGATAAATCAGTTTCTGAACCAACTCTTTATTCATTTTCTTTCTATGTACGTTTGTTTAACACACTCTCTCTTTCTCTTTCTCTCTCTCTCTCTCTCTCTCTCTCTCTCTCTCTCTCTCTCTCTCTCTCTCTCTCTCATGGAGATACATATACATACATTTAAAACTACTTAACATGATCATATTTCCCATAAATATATCAGTGCATCCTGACCATTTTAGCATTATTAATAAATTACCTAATAAAAACTGTTTAAAACATATTATTCAACAGTTATTTCTACTCTATCACCATGCAAAAAGCATTCCCATAATATAAAGAAACTAAAATTACTGCCATTTTGAATCTCTTTAATAAATGGTGTTATTCAGTATTGTCTACACTTTAATATCTAAGTGTTCTGCATGGCTTTCTGGTAAGAATATGTCTTTTTTATTAACCAAAAAAAGTTATTCATTCATTTACCATAAGTTTTTTTCTATTGTTCTGTATATTGACTCTTAGTATGGTGAACAGGATTGCTGTTGGCCACACTAATATTTTGTATTTGGTGTTGAGATACATTGAAACACCTTGCACTTTGTGGCCTCTTTGTAATGTGATCTAAAATAGTGTTTTTTACTTTTTTGTTTTACAATAATGATACCTACAAAATCATATGATATTTTAAATTAATTTTTCAGAGAAATATTTGAATTCTTATTGCATATATAAACAAAACTCTTTTGGTGTCAGTGTTATTGAAAAACTCTATTCTTGTATAATGTGCAGTTCCTATTACATAACAGTTTATCTTAATGAATATATCAAGGCAAAAATTAAATCATCATATATATTGAGAGAGATATATAACACAAGCGGGTGGCAGTATTTGTTCAAGCTTTTCCAAAAGTAGTTAACAGTTTATAACTTCATATTATAAATGGTGCATTTATTTATACATAGAATTAAAGTTTGTAAACAGCAAGATGATGGTAGTGGTGGTGGCAGTAGTAGTAGTATTAGTAGTAATAATAATGATAATGATAATAATAATGTTTACAATTTTTTTTCAAATTAGGATTTATTGCTTTAATATGAAAATTAATTGTGGCACATACACTGCAAGTATTGTTTCGTGTAGAAAAAGAATAACATTTTATTAATAAATTTGCTTATATATTTGTTTTTGGCAGAAATGTAGTTTGAATTGTTTTTCTTGGTGTCTTTTTTATACATATAAATCATCATTTGAGAGAAAGACAATTGGAATATATATTTATTGTTTTAATAGAAGGAAAAAATGTAATAATTGCTTTTGGTCTATATACTGCTTTGTTAAACCTGTTTACTAATTTTTTTCCATTTCTGTATCAAATTGTTGCTAGTCCTTGTATAAAAAGATTAACAATGTACACACATATACACTCATATCTCAGTCTTTCTCACTCCCTCTCTCTCTCTCTTTATGTGTATGTATATATATATATATATATATATATATATATATATATATATATATATATATATATATATATATACATCAACTAACCATCCAAAATATTATAAATCATTACTTAAGAACGTATTTGAGTGTAACAGATTTTCATACACATTCATGTACATATTTGTATTTTTGCAAAAGAGACAGGGAAAGAGAAAGCATGAGAGGTAGATGGAAGGACTATTTTACTTAAACGAGATTCACACTTATAAAAGATCATTTATTTTATTGATACATTTTGTTATTAGACCATAATGAAGTAACTGATTTGTGATAAATCAAATAGAAATAATTGAATTTCAACCATTTTTTAACATCCAAAATACTTTTGCAAAATAAATAGATGATTTTATTTATTCTCAAATATGTGTAATAACTTTTTTTTAAAAACTTTCTATTTGTCTGCTTTTATTCAAAAATAATATTTGAATTTTTCTTTATTTATTTTTAAGAGTCCTAAATAGTTTATAATAATAATTGTGTTTCTTAAATATTAAACATCAAAATACTATGTGCTCTGTTTCTGAATTTACAATTTTGCTAACTATTTCTTTGGGGTATTCTAGGTAAAATATTTACTTATTAATTAAGAGCAATAAAGGATAGGTGGGGGATTGTCTTTTTATGTAATAGATATTTTCACTCCTCTTATATATGAAATCAAGTGTCTCCCAAGCAATATTGTTTTGCTTTGAGATTTGTATCAGTGTCAGAATATAGAAATATAAAAGCTATTTGTGCTGTATAACAGGATCTGTTATAGTAATTTCCTGTACTCTTGGATAAAACCCAAGCAATATTGAAACAGATGATAATCTTGGTTAACTGTAGCCAGTTAGATAACTTGAAACTTTGGAGGAATAAAGGTTGACCTCCTGGCAGCCAAGTCTATAACTACTTGAGTCTTGTTGCCAATTTTAATAATTTCACTTGGGAGCGGGGTACTTTTATTTCTCTATTATCATTTCTCCTAAGCCTATAAATCTTGAACTTATATCTTACTGGAGAATGTTAACCTATCCAGAGGCACTATGATAAAAAAAAATACAAGCTATATTTAGAAAGAGATATATGCTTTAAAGGGATACACTTTGAAAATCTCAGACTTTAGTTAAAGCGTTACAGCATCTTTTAAACAAGACTAGCTCATAGAATTTTAATTAGGAAATAGTGATCTTAAGTAGTTGTGTACACAAAGTTCCCAATAAACTAAACTCATAATTCTGTTTTTGATTCCTAGTTGTAGCTTCTTCACCTCACTTATGTTTCTAATGCAGTTTCAAAAGTTGTGAATTCTACAGCGAACTGTATTACTATTGTAAAAAATATATACATCCTTTTACCAAATCAATAGAAGTTAACAGCAATTATAATAACATAATATTAACATTTTGAAAGAATATTTGTATGGAATATGTTTTATTCTATACGTTTTTATTTTCTCATTCAGTTCTTTACTGATCATTTTAACATGCTCTATTTAATATTACTTCTAAAATTAAAATTTAATTTAAATTATCAATGTGTTTAAATAGAATTTGATTTTTAATATTTAAACTCTTCAGTTACTTTGTAAATTTTACTTTTCAACTTTCTTGGTAGTCATATTTCATTTCAGCTTCTAACTTTTAAATAATATCTCTCTCTAGTTCAAAGAAACTGTGCTACAAATTGTTCCTTCTGAACTAATTCTATAATTATTTTTTTTTTTCAATTACCTTTCTAGAGTATAATTTATTGCAACAACTAAAACCAACTTCAGATCATTTATTTGTTTCTTTTTCTTTTGTTATATTGAATGATCTCTCTATTTTGTATAAGTGTGACAAATGTGACAAATCAATCATCTTGTTTGAATAGTAGTTGATATTGCACTAGATATTAAAATGGATATTATTGATGAATTAGGTAACCTTGTAGTTGAGTATATAACAAATAGTTTCTTGTCATTTATATTTTTAACATACGTCTCTTAAATTTCTTTTGTTGCAGTAAATGTGATACAGTGGTTACTTCTGAGAAGCAGGTGTACATGTCTCCTTATAGAATGCAAAATGCTGGCCCCAATACAGGTTTAAGACTTGGACCCATGGATAAAAACCTCTTGTAAGTATTGTTTATCATTAAAAAAACTCATTGTTATAATGTTGATTGATTGTCAGTATGAATGAACATTCTTGCATGTTGTATAAATTAGAAAAATCTTTAAATGTTACTTGCTTTTTCTGTTTGTATTTTGTATTGTTTTTTTTATTAGATACCATTCCTAAGGTGAGATATGTTACTCTTTTTTATTGTTAAATGCTCTAATTGAGAAACTCTATAAAATTGAACTGCATATGCTAGTAGCAGTTCATATAATTCAATTGTATCAGTATAATACTAGCACCCATGTCACCAACTCCTTGGTGAACCAAAGTCAAGACAGCTTCAGCTAAACTTCAGTTCATAACTTTGCATTACTGCCAAGTTATTCCCATATAAAACAACAATCTCTAATGATATATTGCTAGTTAGATAACAATTGTGACCTCTTCAAATACCACAAAGCTCTCACAAAATAATCTTATCCCTGCCCCTCATTTTCATGTGATGATGATACAACTATGGTTGAAATAGTTCATGTATGGCTGCTAAATACATTCACTAAAATTCAAAGAAAACAGTGGTCCTATATGTTAAAGTGTTATACTTCAAGTTTTGCTTTTACTGTGTCTGTTTTTGCTTGACACAGTAAATTAGGCTCAAACTCTTTTACAACAAGATTAAGACATTTTTTACAAGTATTGAACATACTATAATAGTTCATGCACTTATTGTGTAGTGATTTCATGAAATAATCTAAAGCTATTAGGGTCGTATACATTCTCCAGGCTAGTTATGCATAACATCACTCAGCACATGAAAACCATCCATTTTGTGTATACAAAAGTACTTCATCTTACTGCAAAGATAGATTATTGGGCTTGGAACAGTAGGATTTAAAAAGGCAGCTTGATAAAGTATATGATCAGCAACTGGATAATCATGATTTCAAAATCTCTTTAGAATCATCTTCTGGTTTAGTGTATTCCTGTCTAAATCTTTATAGTGAAAATAAGTATGTTTACAAGTTTTAAATGCATTAGTTGTAGAAAAGTTTCATCTACTCTATACACTTAATCTATTCAGGTAATTTTTAAAAATTTAAATCATTTTCTGTTGAAAAAAGTCAAAGTAATAATGGAGCTCTTCAAGTTAGGATAAATATTCATGTATTAGTTTAACATTCATTGTTCATATATAAGCTTGATATTGTTCATATATTAAATATATATACTAAACTCGGCTTGTGAAGACCTGTTGGGGCAAGTGAAAGCGAAATCATGATGTCACCTGTACCAGTGGAACGCTAAGAGCACCGTCCAAGCGTGATCGTTGCCAGAGCAGCTGTCTGGCTTCCGTGCCAGTGGCACGTAAATAGCACCATTTGAGCGTGATCGTTACCAGCGTCACCTTCCTGGCACGTGAAAAGACATTCGAGCGAGGTCGTTGCCAGTGCCGCTGGACTGGCTCCTGTGCAGGTGGCATGTAAAATACACCATTTTGAGCCTGGCCGTTGCCAGTACCGCCTGACTGGCCTTTGTGTCGGTGGCACGTAAAAGCACCCACTACACTCTCGGAGTGATTGGCGTTAGGAAGGGCATCCAGCTGTAGAAACTCTGCCAAATCAGATTGGAGCCTGGTGTAGCCATCTGGTTCACCAGTCCTCAGTCAAATCGTCCAACCCATGCTAGCATGGAAAGCTGATGTTAAACGATGATGATGATGATTAACAGAGAACAGAGTTTTTTTTGGTTTTTTCTGTGAAGGTAGTTTGAACTTTAAATTGGTTCTTAGAAATGTGTTTTATCTCATTTTCTATAGTAGCTAAGATATCCATCTGCTCCATGGGAAAGAGTATAGTCTTTTAAAAGAAACCATTCTACAGTGATTCCAGTTTGAGACTGTCAACCACAAACATCTAAAACAAATATTGCATCAAACTGTTACACTATCTCATTGATAGCAGTAGTCCAGCATGACCACAGTCCAGTGGCTAAAACCAGTGAAAGAAAGAAGTTACCTGTGTGGCTTCATTTTTATATTTGATTTTGTACTTCTTTTTATCAGTACCTGATGGACTAAATTCTGAATCACATAGCCATTGGCTCTGAGCTTGTTATATCAGAAATTATTTATGTCCCCATAATACCTCTGCACTGATTCAATTCTCTATAAAATTGGTATGAATGCTGGTAGTATTATCATATAAAACACTAAATTATTGTACAATTTGTACTTTCTAGTAATCCATTTTTTTAAATATATTCTTCACATGCTGCAAGCATGTCATCAGAAGTCTTACATGGCTAGACTGTTTCTCTCATCATCATAGTTATTTATCACCAACATCATTGTCTTCATCTTCATTGTCTTTACCCTCATCATTGTCATTGCCATCATCACCGGATTCAACATCATCATTTTCATCTTTATCATTATCTTCATTATCATTATCTTCATTATCATTATACTCATTATCATTGTTGTTACCTTCATTATCATCATTGTCATCACATATCTAAACATCTGTTTTAGATTTAAACACTTTGTTATTTCATCTGTGAGTCAAACTTTCTAAGTCCAATCTAAAAACTTCATTTTTAAATTCACATAAAGATAATATTAACTGTGTTTAAAAGACATGGGCTTTGTGATTCGAATCTTGTCCAATTCTGAGATCATTAAATTATGTGACAGAACAACTACAAGAACAATATGGGGGACAAATTCACTGAAGAATTGACATAACAGTTTAGTAAAATGACACCTCAAATCTGAATACTACCAAAGCAGATTTATAGCAACTTAATTTTGATGACAGGCTTAAAAGTTTAAAAGAAACACTAGAAATTGAAAATCAATTTATGATTAGGAAAAAAGTTTCCAATAAAATCAACATCATTACTATTGCTAGTTTTTAAAATTTTCCTTTTGGCATATTCTTATCAATTTTTGGAAATAGCTAGTTGTTTAGTTTATTTTTAAACTTATTCCCTTTTCTATTAATTCATAATTATTTATTTAACTTTTTCAGACCATCTTATGTTGGAGTAAAAGGACCAAACCCAGAGAATTTCAGGGGTCCAGATGCTAGTTTAGTAAAAGGTTCAGTGAAGGCTCGAGGAGCTGACCCACTCAACAGGTGTAGACCTCTCAATTCCGTACAAAATCAAGATCCTGTTCTTGTTACAAAACTTTAGTTTTTTTTGTTTTGTTTTTGTTGTTTTTTACATTTTATTAATTTATTATTTTATTTGTTAGTAATAGCAATAATGTTTAAAATGCTGCTTTTCATTAACAGCCCAATTAAGAGTTAAACCAAAATATGTCTTATTTGATATGCATTTAAGAAAAAAATTATTTTTAAAATGTATAAGCATGCTTACAAATTAGTTTTGTTTTCAGATTTTCTTTTGTTTTATTTATGTATGATTTTTATCTTATTTCTTTTAGATTTTTCTACAAAATGCTCTTTTTTCAATTAATTTTAAAATGTTGCTAAATTATTATTGCATGAGAAGTTAGGAAAACCAATTTATATTTTTTGTTGGTTTCTTTTTACTGAATTTGATACTCCATTGCCAACATTCAATTATAATGATTGTTGAATCTGTCTCACTATATAGGGATGAGTGAATCAAATAGCACATGTTAATCAAAGGGAATTGTTCCTATAAAACTCTGAATAAAAATCAAACAGCAAAAATTCCTTCTGAGAATGAAATTTGAAAGAGACAGGAAAACTCAACTGAATCCGGAAATATTTAGACATTATCACCAAAATGATGTTATCATTTGTGTATATTGATAATGAAAAATTTCACTCAATCTTTTGTCCAAAAACAACCTTCGAACGGCACACAGCCAAGTGGTCATCAGCTCAATATTATTTCATTTACAAAAAAAAAAAAAGCCTTTATTGAACAGAAAAAATAGAGAAAGATGAAATAACAAAATATGTTAAATTGAAATCAAATAAAATTTTTATTTATTTTCTCCATCCACATTTAATTTTTGATTAACAGATTCAAGAAATTATCCTTTTTCACGTATCTAATACACTTCCTCTATCCAACTTATTTTGAAAAAAATTTTTTAAACATTAATTAATCTATTACAGCTGGTTATCTAATATCATTTATCTAATTATATCATTAACCAGGATATAAAAATTTTATCAAAATTTTGAAGCAAACTAGGTTAAATTCTTTCTATATTGATTTCTTTTTAATGAAAAATAAACATAGCATGTTACTTATGAATTGAAATTAATAAAAATAACCTATGAAATTCTTTATATATATTATCAAATCTTTTGCTACTCAACCATAATTTGAGGAGTATTAATCAATTTTGGCTAACAAAACTGAAACAAGTACACTTCTCTTTTGCTGCTAATGCTCTTGAGAAAGGCTTGAGTGCCACTCACTCTCTTTTTCTCCACTTTTAAATTTGTGGCATTGTGCCTAATGTAAGAGATGAACTTTTAAGAATCTTAAGAGGAGACAGAAACCTAAATTTTGTAACAGTGTGGCTTGGAAGAGCTAAGGGTTTATTGGCTTGAATACATATGTGAGGTTTCAACAGTTCTTCACTTAGTCTTTTGCGTACTTCTTTAAATTTATCTATCAACACTAGGAATAGCTATTTAGCAAGAAATTTTTAATAACACAAAGATTTGATAAGGTAATATTGTTAATTCTTTGGAAGTTAATTGATTAAATTGTTACAGATTTTAATTAACAGTTTGAAATTCTGTATTAAAATTTTTAAAAACACGTAAGTTCTTGCACAACCAAATTCAGTTCTGGCAATAAATATTTACTTCCTATGAAGTTCTTGAAAGCACTTTTTTTTATTAAATTTCTTGATATGTTTTCTTATTTCTCTATATCCTTCTTATCTTTGAAAAATATTTACTACAACAATTGCAAAATACTAATACTACTGTTTTACTTTCTTTTTTCATTTAAGTGGCAAATAAACCAACTTCTCTTTTATTGAAAAATGCTAGAATCAAAACAGTGGAAAAGTACTTACATTGAAGAACTGAATATCAAATATAACTTAGCAAATATTCATTTATTGTACTAAATACTTAAATTGGTTGTTTCAATGAAACTTTTAATGCTTGAGGAATTTCTAGTCCTTTAAAGCAAATACAAAAAGTAACTGAATCACTTTCTTCTCATTTTATTCTCTTTTCTTTTAAATAATAAAATAAGTTTATGGCTCAAACTAATTGATTAGTTACATAAGTTACTGAATATTTAACTAATGAAATTTTTGCTCTTCAAATTTTTTCCTTTGCATTTCAAGTTATATGACCTTAAATGTATGTGTGTGTGAATATATACATATATACCCACACATATATGCACACTCATACATACATACATACACACACACAGACATATATATATATATATATATATATAAATATATATATTCCTATGTATCTTACATAGGTAATCCCTCCATAAAAGAAAGTTGAACATATTGTATATAGCTTGTTGAAAATGTTTTATGAAATGCTTTTTATTTATTTCTTTTTTTCTATCATTTTTAAAGTATTATTTAAATGTAATTATTATAAAGATATTTCACTTGAAATTTAAAAAAAAAAAAAATTTTAAAAAGTGACAAGTCTTTCCAGTGAAAAACAAAAATTATGAAAAACTACTCTATTTAATTCTTCATGATATTCAGTGCCTGTGAATTGGTTTAAAGAATTGGGTTCGCGCTTTATTGTCTTCTATGTCAGCTACTGATGCTTGGTCTGTAGCCAGAACTATTGAAATATCTATTGATTTCTTGTTGTTTTTAATGTACATATCAAAGTAAATTTGCCTGGGAGGAAGAGGAGACAGATATTAAGTGGATCTGAAGAGTTAAAAGGTTTATTGTGCTCTTCTTTAAACCGCTATCATTGCACAACAAAAAAAATGTTTAATTTTTATTGAAACTTTTTCATCTTCTGTTTTTATTTTTTTATCCCATTCATCACAAAATGTCTTTCTATTCATTTAATATATGAAGACATTTATATCTGCTCAATTCTTATACATCATAAAGAAAACTTTTTCTTTATTTAAGGGCCTGTTACTAAAACTTATAGATAAGTATGGTTTGTGAGAAAGTGTGAAGCAATACATATATGTGCATGTACATCCATGCATATAAATATATGCATTTGGGGAAGATGTTTGTATGACATATATAAACCAGCTCCATACACAAGTGAATCATAGACATTTACTGTCCCACCACAATAATATTGGGCACAAATACTTTACTTGACATCAATTTCTATATTAACAGCTCATCACAACATATGTTGATAATACTCTTGTTTTCAGCTTTCAGACATGTTGCTGGTTCATTTTTCATTGATACTAATAATGTTGCTTCAATTAATATTACAGTTATAATCCAATAACTACCTACATGTAGATGGATTTACCAATATACAAAATATCCAGTTCTTGTTATATAGAATATACAGAGTATCCACTGTTGGTACCATGATTTCAAGGCCTTTTGTGCATATATGTATATACTCATCTTATTCTCAACTTGAAAATCTTCAAAAATACAATATTAAGCTGTTAGTAATTTGAAACAAATATGTTTAGAAAGGAATTTTAAAAAAATAAGAAAACCAGAATGGTTTGCCTTTGAAATGTTGTTGTTGGTGGTATTGTAATGTCAATTTATCTCTATGCATAAAAAAATATTTAAAGAGTTGAATTGTTTGAAAAAATAAATAACTAAAACTCATTATAATAAAAGTTAAATGAAAAAAAATGGAAGCTTCCTATATCTTTTAAGTCATATAAATTGTTACAATTTCTATATTTTTCATTGAAATATAGAAAATCTTGGGTTTTTTTAAATTTTGAGTTTGTATGATAACAAGTTTGTTATTGGTTGTAGTTGTTATGATTGATATTTTAGTGTGTTCAGTTCAATAAATATATAGAACTGAAGATATGTATCAATAACTAACATTAAAATGTTTTGCTCTATGAGACACTCATTTTGTTCTCATATTTGCTAAAAACTTGCAAACTGCACCGTTTATGCGTTTTTCACATTTTTACTTGATTTGAAGACTATATGCATGAAATTGCTCAGACAGTATGCAAAAGAAGAAAAGAAAATTTGTTGTTAATTCTTTTCCCTGCCAATTGCATATTTATAGAATAAATGCTTAACAAGTTTTAGATTGTTCAGTGTTTATAATTTTTGCTAGACATAGACTGTTTGTTGCTGTTTTTTTGTTTTTTTTTGTTACCAATGAAAATGGATTGACACTTTATTTTATTACTATCACTATGTTGTATTCCTGGTAAAAAGCTACAACTCCTGCTCAGTTTTCAATAATTTTGTCAACCTAGCTATAAATAACAACCAGTTGTTGTTAGAAGTAGCACCTAACCATAGAAACAATGCCAAAGCAGACACTGGAGCATAATGCAGTCCTTGGGGCCCATCAGACCCTGTCAAACAGTCCAACCCATGCTAGAATTTAAACATGGGCATCAAATGATGATGAGACATGACTGGGTTGTTAAAAAGGTTTGCTTCACAATCTTACTATGCCGCACCTTGTGCAACAGTCTTCTACCATAGCCTCAGGCCAATCAATACCCTGTTATTGGAATTTGATCACAGAAAACTGCAAAAGTCCTTTGTGTGTGTGTGTGTATTTTTCGCAGATGTTATATTGACGAAGAAATATAAATATAGTGAGCAAACTAAAAAGTAAAAAAAAAATTTTTTTTAATTAATAAAAATAATAAAAACGTTCTTTAAATCCTTTGCGATACTTATTCTGTCCTGATTCACAAATACTCCCTTGCCACATTTGTTGTCATAAATGTAGTAAACCAGTGATAGACCAGTCAGAAATCTGTAACCAACAGTGCTATTTACTGATTGTGATATGAAATATATAATAATACTGTTCCTCACTGTAAGTAGCACAGACTTACAGTGGCTTACTATGACTTGGTGAACCACATCCCTTATTTTTTCTAACCCTACTTCATCAGAACTGCAACCTTCAGAAATTCTCTCTCATTTTTTCATTAACACCAACCTGTAAAACTTCATGCTGAACAGCAAACTTAACAGTCTAGGAGATTTCATAAATGCTTTGACACAATGAGCAATGTTTCTCTTACTGAAAAATAATAATTTTCAACTAAAACGAAGTGCTCTATAAATTCATGTGGGTGTGGTCATTAATTCAGTGCTGAAACCTAATCTTCCCATCAACAATTTCAATGACATATTCAACTGATGGAAAGAATTTTTCAAGTCTCTACCATAACCACTGTTAACTTGAGTATGCTTCATAAATCACTGGATTGCATAATGTTATGATGAGACATACAGAAGATCAATTAGAATTTTTCTGCAAAAAGAAAGATTAAATGATGGCACTGTTTGATGGTGAAGTACACTGGATACTATTATTATCTGTACATTGTTGAGCCTATTCTATTCTTTGTTCATAGCCAGAATAGCAATTTAAGTATCAGATGATTCATGTTAAAAAAAATAAACAGTGAGAAGACAGAGGGGTGATGCACCCTTGACCTTTTTCAAGCCCACTCAGACTGATGTAATTGATGTTTAGATTGAATTTCTAAAGTATGATGTCAGTAAGAAATACCTGATGTAAGAAGGATAGTCCAGTGAATTGGAGTTGAGAGAAAATGGAATGGTGAAAAGCATTCTATGTGCAGTTGAGAGGATGAAATGCTGTTGAGATAAAACCACAGGGAGAGGCAGGTGTGTTTGGTAAGGATTGTATAAAGTATACTGGTGATCTAATGGTTGCAACATGCAAATATACCAATCAGCCAGTTGTCTTTTATTTTATTTGAGAGGTAGTGGATGGTATGGTCTAAAATGTTTGACAGCTACATTGTTACAGATATATTTTATAAATGCTATGACACAATGAGCAATGTTTCTCTTACTGAAAAATAATAATTTTTGATTAAAATGAAGTGCTCTATAAGTCCATATGGGTATAGTCATTAATTCAGTGCTGAGACCTAATCTTCCCATCAACAATTTCAGTGACATATTCCTAATATAGGATGTACTTTCATTCTGTAGAGACAGTAACTGATCAAAACCAAAGTATTTTCTGGTATTGAAGAGAAATTTAGCTCTTAAAAAGTGGGTGTGCTAATGACTCAACAAATGTAACTGAAGCATTACAAGAGCAACTGACAACCACTGATTCTACGATGGTATCTACACACCGGGAATATCCTTATTCAGTAACTTAGTAGAGTTTTTGAAGCCTCTGAATACTGCCCTGTTTTTCTCAAGACAGGAAGTAAGATACTAGGTACTGATAAAGAGAACATTCTATGTTTTGTCTTTCAAACCATCAGAGTGTGGAAACAACTGAAAACATTACCTGGATATAGTGATTTATATGATAATACATGAAAAAGGTTTCTTGTTTAACTTCTCCAAGTCCATGCACAGATTTAAGCTCACTACTGAAAGCTATTAAAACACTAGAACCATTTCCTTTAAGATAGAACAATGAATTACACCACATCATGATGAACCTTGACTTGCTAGAATTAGTAAACAAATATACTTAAGTGTGTTAAGTGATTTTTCCAGGTTGTATTATAGATAGTAGATCAGTAAGTAATCCATTATTCTTTTTGTTTCAGCTAGTCACAACTCTCACTATTATCATACTCCAACATAAGATATAAAAGTTTTAATTGAAGGCTTAAAGCTGAAAACTCACTGTTTGAATTCAGAACTCAGTGAGATATAGAAGTGTAAGAAATTTCAAAGTGAATAGAAAATATCAACATAGAGTGGATTTTTTTTTTTTTTTTTTTTTTTTTTTTTTTTTTTTGTCTGATTTATTAAAACCCACCAAAACAAGAGCACTTAAATATTTATCTTAATTATGAGAAGCTACATATTAGATTGTATAGAAAGTTCCATCTTATTTTAAGTCTCAACCTGTTGAAACCTGCTTTGCATAAAAACTATAAATATTGATAGCATTCAATAGTGCATGATCATTTCATGATGATTCCCTGTAGAGCATCAACCATATTTTAGTATGTTGCTTTTCTATATGAAGAACCCGTTTTGAAACCAAACAAAGAATATATTCAATACATTGTTTTTACAAGTTTGATCACAGTTCTAATGTGAGTGAAGCAGCCAAAAATGTTCTTAAGATCAAGATGCAGGGAATGAAAGAATCTGCAGAAGGCAGATCAAGATGCAGTGAATGAAAGAATTTGCTGAAGGCAATTTGAAATATTCAGATGTGGCAATTTCAATTTGCTTGATTAGGACATTCTTCTGTATTAAATAACAAAATACTATAGGCACCACTAGCCAGGAATCCTATTACAGTGAGATAGATTTTTATTGTATTCACTGTTAACATTATGACTATTTTGTGTTGTGTCTAGGGAGAGTCATGCCAATATTAGTATCATATGCACCAGTTCAGTTCCATTCCTTTATTTAGTCAGTTGGTTAAATATCTATCCAACTAAATAATCATTTGTTTTGACAAATATGCAAAAAAAACAACCCATTTACCATTTAACCAACAAGTTAAACAAATGATCGATCAGTTCATTTTTAAAAAATATTCTTTTACTTGGAGCATCACCTTGAAAAAATAAATCCATCCAATGTGGAGCTCAAACCTACAACCACAAGATTAAGAGTCTCGTACTCTACCAACTGAGCTAGCCAGGCTAGATATTTAACCAGTTGACTAAGAATACAGGAATGGAATTGAACCAGTGCATGTGTTATTAATATTAGTGTGATGACTCTCCTTAGACACAACAAAATATGTTTCACCTCACAAATTCACGCAATCTTGCAAACCAAATACAAAATTGAAGTAAAATTATGACCATTCATAATCATATAAAGAAGCTAGGAAAGGTTTCAAAACTGAGACAATGGGTTCCTCATTTTTCTTTCAGCAGAAAATCCTTGGCAAAGGCTTCACTGTTGGAAATTGCTCCATATGCATAACTTCCCAGCACCATATCTGTACCATGTTTATGAATGGGACTTCATCAAAAGAAAATATTTTGAGTTGAGTGGTTGGTGGGATATGGAAGGAGCCAAATCAAACTATCACTTTTGAAGTCTATTGTCAGCAAATTCACTGTTTGCACACTACTTTGGATAGAAAACTTGCCTTAATAAACTATTCTAGAGGATGGTTACTTTCATGAAGATAATGCTCACATCTGCACAAGTCACTAAAAATCATTTTTGAAATCATTTTGATGGGGAAAAAATTATATATATACCTTCCATATTCTCAAAACCTTGCTCCAGCAGACTTACATTTATTTTGATATTTGCAACTCACAAAAATGCAGTCAGCAGAGAAGATACTGAAAATAAATTAAATATATTTTAATTCAAAATCCAAGAAATTTCTCAAATCAGATATTGAAAAACTTACAAATGGATGGAGACAAGTAATACAGAATGAAGAATTTATATAGATGGTTAAATTTACAATATTAAATATCACTGTTTGTACTTTTAAGTAAATACTAAAAATTGGACAGAATTTTCCAAACAATCTGGTAATTAACAGGTTAAAATAGAGAAACTGTTGTCTATGGATCAATAAGAATAAGTTTTGTATTGCATATCTGAATTTGAAATAAATGTTGGCACCTCCTAAAAACAATAGACTATATTTTTTTCAAGGTGGACTTGACCATATTTTTGTTAGGATACATTTATAAACACATTTTTACATTTCATTACAGCAGTTAGGTTGTTTTGTTGTTTTTTGTGTTATTATGCCACTTTAAACTACAAATTGTTTCGGACTATGAGCAACTATGTCAAAAGAACAAGCTGTTACAATATGCACACTCTTTGTCTTGCTAGTTAATGACATCTGTTCTCTCTCTCTCTCTCTTGTATGTAGTTTCTGTGTTTTTCTCAAAAATTGAGAAAGTAAGGGAGAGAAACCTATTTTTCAGATGTATTAACTACTAAAATGAATATCCAACATTAAACTTTCACTTTCTAAGGTATTCAGTAATAGGTTCTTTTCCTTAATATTATGAGTGCAACATTTAGCAGTAAATGTCCCAAATAAAGTAGTACAGTATTCAGAAGTAGCAGATAAAAGTTGTGTTAAATTTCCATCATTTGAATTATCTCAAATAAATAAATATCTCAATTAACTGGTAGCCTAATCAAGAGACTTGTCTACTTTTAGGGTGAAGAACTCCTAACTGAAACAATATAGTTTAAAACAATCTTGAAATCTATATTAATAAATCTTTATGTATATACATGCATATATACATACAGGAAATATGTATGTACATATATATATATATATGTGTGTATATATATATATATATATATATGGGTATGTATATATATGTGTGCTAGTCATTTGCCAGAAAACAGCTCTCTCTCTCTCTCTCTCTCTCTCTTTCTCTCTCTCTCTCTCTCTCTCTCTCTCTGCGTCTCTCCCTTTTCCATTCCTTCAGAGAAATAGTTGGTGTCAAAGGCAGTATGAGATATGAATTACTATGGGAGTGTGTGATAGGTGGTAGAGGAAGGGCTGGTAGAGTTTCAGTTACATATATCTATACATATAAATTTGACATGGCCGATTCTTTCTTGTCTTGGGATTCACGGTCAAATGGCTGGGTAGAATTGCACGAAAAATTATACAGATGTGTAGGATGATCCGGTGGTGATGCTGGGCTTTGTATTTTTTCATACCTCCCATGTTTACCAAGATAATCCACTATGATAATACTCTCGTGTTTATGAATGAGAAAGGAAGGGGTGATGTCATACTTGGTAGTGGGATCATGAAAATTGTATGCTGAAATAATAAATCTAACACCATTTCAACTCTGTGTGAATATATGTATGTGTATGTAAAAGGGCGGGGTATGTGAATGCGTGTGTGTGTGTGTGTGCACGTGCAATGGATGTGGGATGGTTCATCTTTGTTCGCTTAATATTTGGGTTTATTTTTTGATTTGGTTGAATCTTAGTTGGGGTTTTTTTTTTTTTGTTGGTCAGTTATTTTTAGCGTTTTGACAGAAAAAAGTCATTCTAAAATTGTTTTTTAACATAAGTGTGCCCAAATGAGTCGAATGCTTGCACAGAACAGGCTTTACATCATCCAAACCAACCGGGTGAAACTGGGCTTAGCTGCTAGTAGAGATATAATTACATAAGCTCCATAATAATAAGGATATGTAATAGATTAATAAAATTGGAAATGAAACAAAAAGCCATTTTCAAAAGAATAATATCAGAATTGGTTCTCTATTGCTATTTTCTTCAACCAGACTTCAACCTGCATGTTCTTCAGAATAAAACTGATCCATTATCATCTTAGAATCAAAAGGGAATTTCACATACAAAAATGCAACTCCTTAAAATACTTTCTGAACAGACTTATGATTCCAGTGAAAGTGTGCATGTAGAGTAATTTGGGTGTTGGGCTCATGATCATGGGTTCAGTTCTTGGATAGGTTAGTGCTTTGTCTCCTTGAGCAAAGTACTGTATTTCCCATTGCTTCTATTCACTTAGCTAAAGACCAGTACCAGTGCTAGCTGTAGACATTAACCACATAACGGACTAGCATCAGGTTAAGCTGGAAGTCCATGTACCTAAATGCTCGGAAACTGGGACAAGCTTCAAAGAATGGGCCAATGGACTCAAGACAGACATAATTCCTAAGAACTTTGGACCCATTCTTCTATGAATTTGTTCAAAATTGGTTGAACGAAGCAAATATCTAAATCTTAGTTTTTTATCTTTTACTTGTTTCAGTCATTGCACTGCAGCCATGTCAAGGAAGTATTTAGTTCAATAAATCAACTCCAGTACTTCTGATACTTACTATATCAATCTTGTTTGCGAAACTGCTGAGTTACAGGAATCTACACAAACCAACACTGGTTGTCAAGCAATGGTAAGGAATAAACAAAAAACACACATACATACATACATATATATATATATATATGCACGCACACACAGAGGCCTCCACACAGTTTCCATTAACCAAATTAACTCAAGGCATTGGTCAACCTTGAGCTATGGTAGAAGATACTTAACCATGATGCTGCACAGTGGAACTAAACCCTGAAGCTACATGGTTGCAGAGCAAGCTTCTTAACCATATGGCCATATCTGCACCTACAAGAAAATATTCATTAAAAATTTGGTAACAAAAACAAATCAATTTTCAAAGGTAATATATCAGAAATCATTGAAAAAAGATAATGGTTAATCAAAGTAAATAGAATTTCTAGTGCATAGTATCATTTATTTTTCTCTTCTTTCACTCTACTAACTATCTGCTTTTGCTTGTTTTTCAAAATCAGAATAGAAGAGAAGAAAATGAAAACTGAACAGATTTTCATTCAACTAGTCCCTTTTTGTCCCTGCAAAATTGAATAATTTTAAAAAAATATTATTTAGGGTAACTTGCAAACATGCAAAGAAAAATATAATACATCATTGTCATAGATTTTGTCATCATTTTTACATCCAGTTTTTCCATGTTGGCATGGGTTAGATAGGGCATTTTTGAGGCAATTTTCTCTGAACGGATGCCCTTATTTTCAAAAGGGGTACTTTATTTCAGGTTTTTAGATATCAACTGCCAAGTTTCAAGACATTTTGTTTATGCAAGATATAACATCCCCACAGTCCAAGTGGTATCATTTTGAAGGCATGGAGATATACAAACACACATACACATTTACAATGAGCTTCCTTACAGTTTGCATCCAAAAAACTGCATTCATAGAGCACTGGTCATTCCAAGGCTGTAGCAGAAGACACTTGTTCAAGATGTTATGGAATTGAACCCAAAGCAACATGATAGCAAAGTGAACATCTATACCATACACTTAGAACTGTGACTTACACTTGAGGAAAAACAAAAATTGTTGATATTTAGCTCCAGGTCATTTTGAGTGAGCAAATGTATGACAGATACATTCCAGTTATGACTATTCTGTCAATGTTTCAGACACTAAGAACCGTAAATGACATTATCCAATATATCATTTTGTAAATTTTAATTATTATAAGATTATAGGTACTGGCATAGTTAACCATAGGGTTACATTTGCTTCCTAACCATGTGGTTTGGGGGTTGTTTCCACTGCATAACTTTGTGAGTAAGTGTCTTCTACTATAGCCTTAGGCTGATCAACAATGAATTCTGAGTGGAAAGTGAAATGTTATATGTTATACAATGAGCACAAAAAGAAGACAACACAGTGGGGGCAGGTTTTAACAAATGTTGAGGTTAGTTTAAAACTTGAAAAGAAGGGAAGGAGTTTTGATGTTTCACACACTAGACGTTCATTAGAAAAAAATAAAAGAATAAGAAAAGGTGTTTGGAAAAAATAGAGGTAATTTGTTCTGCGTGGTTGTAAGGATATAATTCAGTAAAGATCACACAAATAAAATGAGTAAGAATATGAGGCAAGGAGGAGGCAAAGAAACAATACATAAAGTAAGATAAACAAAACACATGACTGTAAAAGTATAGAATTATGAAGTGAAATAACGACATTGGAAGAATTTGTACAATGAAAATGAATATACCAATGAAAGAAACAGAGGACTCTAAAATTTCAGGTTGTACTCTTTATCAAAGAGAAGGAAAAGAAATGAGATTCAAGTAAAATAGAAATCTAGAAAATTAATGATACCAAATTTACGTCTGCTTACAAAGCAAAACTAGTGTAAAATAGAAGTTAGGGAGTGGGATAATATGACCAGAAATTGAGATACAATTTGGACCACAGTGAAGTTAAGAGAAAGAGAAAGAGAATAAGTAAGGAAAGAGGAAAGGGAGAAGAGTGAAAGCAGAAAGAAGTGTGTGCATATGTATAGTGAATTGTTAAATGTGCTATATTTATAATTTATGTAGATATTAAATAGCATCAAATATGTGTCAAGGACCATATAGTTCGTGTGTCTGGGTTTGCAACAATAATTCTGACAATATATATTATCCAGCTTATAATGTAAATATATGTATACATATATGCATACACACAAATATTGAAGATATTAGACCTAAATCAACTTTGATTGAGCTGACCAATGATTAGAAGCATTCTATCTGTAACCATCTTATCTTTTATTCACACTGTGTATCCAAGACAACATTAAAAATGTCATTTTTTTTTCTAAGATGTTATGGAGTAATTTGAGGGAGATTTGACTGCTAATTGTAGATCTCATCCATAAGCAATTTATATATCTCATGACAGGATAGCATTGAGTCCTTGAACAGTGACAAATGTGACAAGTTCTAATATATCTGAAATTTCAACACGAATAGCATTACCAACCAACATCATCATCCTCATGTTTTAGAGTCCACTTTTCTGTGCTTGCATGGGTCAGATGGAATTTGTTGAGGCAGATTTACTATGGCCAGATGCCCTTCCTATCCCCCAAAACTCTCTAGTTTCCAAGCAAGGTGATAATCCCTAACTGATTGAACAACAAACAACACTGTCTGAATGAACCTTTTGATTGCAAAGATCACACAAAATGTCAAGATAGGTGCAGGAGTGGCTGTGCGGTAAGTAGCATGGTTCTGGGTTCAGTCCCACTATGTGGCACCTTGGGCAAGTGTCTTCTACTATAGCCTCAGGCTGACCAAAGCCTTGTGAGAGGGTTTGGTAGACGGAAACTGAAAGAAGCCCGTCATATATATATATACTAGCAGTTAAGCCCGGTTTCACCTGGTCAGTTTGGATGATGTGGCTGTAAAACCTTTGTGTAAGCATTAGACTTGTTTGGGCACGCTTATGTTAAAAAACAATTCTAGAATGACTTTTTTGTCAAAACACTAAAAATAACTGACCAAAAAAAAAAGAAAAAAAACAACCAAGATTCAACCAAATCAAAAAATAAACCCAAATACAAAGCAAACAAAATATGGTTAACATATGCAAGGATATGCTTATACACTAGTATGAACATGGGGTGCAATTGGCATTTAATTCACTAAAACCACAATGTGAGACAGGATAGATGCGGGATTCCTCTAATAAATTGATACCTGAATGAATTAGATGGAGAGATGTATTGTAGATTTATTTTGGTATATGTGGGTGCATGGGGAAAACACCGCTGAAATGATGAGAACAAGGATCTTGACGACGATAATGGTGATGATATGATGACAATAATGATGGTGATATCTATATAATTAAATTACATCAATATTTTCTATTAATTTCGTTTTTGCATATGGTCACCATACTCATAAAATATTATTCAAAAGACAATTCAAATTTTTCTTCTCAACATACATCGATATTTAATTTCATAGAAAAAACAATTAGATATCACAAGTTTACTCTTCATTGCTTATCCCACCTCCACCCATACACATATATACTTTCCATGGGATTGTCCCATCTCATGTGCAAGGTCTCTTTGTGTTTTTTTCTTCTTTCTCTTTGCTTGTACTATAACTTATTTGAAATAGAAAATTTCGATCTTTTGTCTTTCTCTTTTATCAAATTTGATAAAACTGTGGAAACTATAACTTCCCGCTCTTTGACCTTTTTTCTGTTTTCCTTTGAGGGAGAAATCAGTTTGCATCATATGCTCAATTTTATTTTGTAAGCTCATCATTCGACTGATATTAAATGCGAACAAATAAATAAATGAATAAATTTGTTTGGGATATGTTTATTTTTTATTGAAATATAATTTTGCTATAAACGATTTATTTATTCACATCATTTTATCGGAGTTGTTTCAGTTTAATATTTCAACTAATTGTTTAGTTAGTTTAGTTTTATTATAATTATGAATCACTCTCGATACAATAGACGGTCCCTGGGTTCGTCAATAATGGCGGAAGGTGGGGGTGATGAAGGCGATGAAAATCCATTCTCTTATAAGAACTTTGTACATACTAAGGATAAAAACATTTTAACACCACAGAATGATGACGAATTCGTAAGATCTTCCCAAGGCAATGATATTTTGGACGGCACTAATGCATTATTTCCCGACAATGATTTCACAAGTCCTGTTTGTCAGCCGGCCGAACAAGGTATATGTTTATAATATCAGTTGTTTTAGATTACTCATTACTCAACTCAGTTTTTTTATCGTCTTTACTTTGTGTTTGCATCCTATATCTTTATTATATTTATAAAATAGTTCATATATATACATGTGTGTGTATATATATGGGCACACGCACACACAAAGGATGTATATAATTATGCAATCTTTTCATAACTTCGCATATAAAACAATATAGTTGTCAGCAATATCACATCTGCTGCATCACTTTTAAGCATAAGATTCAGTCTTATTAATTAAATTGATAACTTAACGAAGATTAATAAGTGGAAAAAAAACTAAAAGGCCATTTTTGCTTCATGAATTTAGAACCTAAAGAGCAATATTTACCATAATGTAATACTATGTGCAAGGTAACAAAAGAATCTTTCACTATACGGTTGCTTGACCAGCAAGAAATAACCATGAAACCTTCCTGGAATCACACCATATCGTCTTAAAAATAAAGAAGATTTTAAACGACGTAGTCTTTGATATATAAAAAGACGGGAAAGTCATGCCTGGAACGTCTTCGATCATAGGTCTGTTTGATCATGGCTGACCCAGAATTAAACAACAATAGCTTCTATAAAGTAAATAATTTCCTTTAATTAAGCTTTATTAACATTATATTTTCATGTATTTAACGGGTCTTTCGATTCATACAATTTTGATAGTATTGTAAATAATGGGACCTCCTCCCCGTCTCAGACATATTGCTCTGTACCTTGCCAGCGAACTTTGTGATAATATCTCAACTTTTAGTATTGTTTAGTATTCTAACAAATTGGTTTAGTATTTTTATTTCTACGGTTTATAGAATATTTTGCATTCTGCTAGGTCAGTATTTTTCAGTATGTGTATATTCTCAATACCAAACTTTAAGTACCAAAGGTGGATTATTCCAGCATCTACGCCCCTTTTCAAATATGAAAACATTGTCTTTTGTTTATTTTTCTAACCCTATTGAAATTTAAGAATTTACACCTGTGTGTTAAAAAATTAAAGGAATTAAATTTTTGCTAAATTGTGTTAATATTAACGATAATTAACACAATACATACATCTTTCTTTCTCTCTCATATATATATATTCATTCTTTAATTAGCAAAAAAGTAACCTACAAAATGTATTTTAAGCTGGACTCCCCAGTGTACAACCGTCTCACTGTTTAGTCTGATTTTCGTTTGTTATTATATTATATATATATATATATATATTAACGTCGATGTATAAAGTCATATATTGTTAAATGTGGGGGACAATGGACATGGCCAAGTCAGTAGTAGAAAGCCAGACTGGTTGCTTTATAGCTCATTGTTCTTGGGTCAAATCCTATTAGGATCGTCTTTCATCTTTCCAAAACCAAAATAAAAAGTATAATATAAACTAGGTTGAGTCAATCGATTATATCCCTCTGTTAAAAAATTGTATATAGTAAAAACATAAAAATCAATATCGATTTCTTTTGAATTGTCACCAGGCCCAGTGTTTAGTCAACAAAATCAACAATGTATTTAGGCCTGTTTAATTCACTATTTATACCCTTTACAATTTATAAGAGTTATTCGATAGCACCTCTCCTAAGAAAGGTTTGCTTTTTTAGAAACTTAATCGTATCATTTTACGTGTGGTTGAGGAGCTTGCTTCCCAACCATGTAATCTTGGGTTTAGCCCCACTGCACGATATTTTTTACTATAGCCCCAGACTGACCAAAGCCTTGTTATTGCATTTGGTAGATGGAAACTGAAAGAAACCCGTCAAGTATGTGTATATATATAAATACACACACACACACGCACGAGTAAGTAGACAAAGGAAAGAAAAAGGTATTCAACACATTTAGTAGGAGTCATATGTATTATTTAAAAACAGTTTGATTCGGTTCCATCCTACTTCAAGTTTCGCAGGCCCCTAACGGACGTCAGAAGCCTGAGAGAGTTGGGCTCCCGTTAGTTCCTGCAGAACTTGAAGTAGCATAGAACCGAATCAAACTTTTAAATAATAATGATAATAATTATCATTATATATAATATTGTCTATTGATATAAAAATATTTGATGGTATCTTATCAAAGTTAATTAGTATGTTTTTCTTTTAGCATTTGCTAACCTATATCTGTTTCAAAAATTAATTTCAGATGGAAAATCAAAACCCAAAAAGAAATCTTCAGATGGAAATCCATTTTCATTCAAAAAATTCCTTGCACATTCTGGTTCTAAGAATCGCCGTCATAATGGTCCTGCACATGACCTACCTGATTTTGTACAGGATCACTACTTCGGAGACACATCTCGAGACCGTAATGTCTTGGATCTGGACCTTCCAAATTGCATTTTGAGTTCTAATTATGTTAGTGGTGCTTCAGATTTGAACAACTCAAAAAATGATTTAAGTAATCATGAAGCTCAGGAAAGGCGCAGGACTTTGTTGGGAGAAAACCAAATTAGGAATGAACTGACAAACACTTCTCCAAATATTGAAAATGATTTATCATTTAAGACTGAGTCAGAAGATTCTCAACCTCAGTTAGCTTCTAGTCTTCCCGATTTTCTTTCTGATGGCGCTTTTGTAAATAATAATGATAACACCCGGTACCCTGCCATAACTGTTCAAGTTAATCAGGGCCGTCAGATGGCTGCCCTGCAAATTAATGGTGATACAGAACTAGAATTGAGAAGAGTAAGTTTGTTTTCTGTTCCTTATTTATCAGTGACAAAATTGTTTTTTATTGTTGTTTGTTTCTTTTATTGGTGGCTTCTTTAATCTTTTTAGTGCTAAACCTACTTGTGACCATCCATACTAAAGTGTTCAGATATAAGTTAAAATCTCAATCCAAATTCTCATTATAACTTGAATGATAATGTAATGTTTCACTTGGAAGCCCTTCCAAAATCTTGATTATATTGAAAATTGATTTAGACAGGTAATCTGTTCATTAGAAGTAGAGTCATAAGAACATCTATCTTTGTTCTTTAATATTACATATGTATCATCATCATCATTAATATATCCACTTTTTCATGCTTGCATGGGTTGAACAAGTTTTCTCTGGCACAACATCTTGCCATACGCTATGTTCCTTTGTCTTTTTCATGATAATCAACATCCTGAGATCATCACTTCTGTCCATGTCTTCCTTGATTTTCTTCTACATTTTCTTCTACATCTTCTACATTTTCCTTTGGCTTGAATACTCTGGTATATCTTTTACCCATTTGTTACCATCTATATATATTGCACATCCATACTAATGCAGTCTTCTCTCTTACACATTATATGTAATACCTCTTAAACTCAGTTTATCTCTCAGCTTTTTGTACCACATTACTGAAGCATATTAACATTATACATCCAGTGGACCATGTATGCTTCATTTCTCTCCATTCCTTGTACTTCCTATGCTAATAGCATACATTGTACCTTATCCTCAAAGAGAGAATGCCCTTATTGCTAGAAAAAGTAGTAGCTCGCTGAACTTTTCTCATTCTGGCTGCTGTATTTTCAGAGTACCTTCCTTCACAGTTTATTAGATTGCCTAGATAACAGAAGCTTTCAATTACTTCTGTGGAACCATCCAAACATTGAAAATGATTCATTTTACTTGTGCTCTAACTGCCAGCTACTCCTGTACATCTATCATACAAAGTCTTCATTCAGTGTCAACCTGTCTGTGATCCCTATGCAACTCTTGTGCATCCATGTTTCACATCATGTACACTATGTGGAGTCCCTACCAACTACTTCTAAGTCTTCCACACACTCTGCTATAAGAACTGGGTCATTGGCATAGTTCCTATAGACAGCCAGTCTTAAATTCCTCTCTTATAGCTTGAATTATAAATAAAAGGGTGCTGAAAACTGAGTTTGATGTGCACTTGCCTGCATGCCAAATTCTTCATTGAACTCATTTCCAACTCTCGATTTGCTGACTGTACTTCTGTACATCGATTGTACCACTCTACACCTAGTTTTCTTAAAGACTACAAGACTGCAAACCATAATATAGGGAGGGTTTTATACCCAATGACTGCTGTAGCAGTATAATACTCTGTCAAAGGCCTTCTCCAGATCAATTAATGCTAAAACCTCCTCTTGAAGTTATTTTGCACAGATCTGAACTGCATCTTATCTAAACTAATTCTCTTTCTAATCACTTGTGCTGATACTCTTTCTGTTATTTTTATAATGAAGTCCATCAATTTGATGCTTCTATGGTTGCTTCTTTCAAAAGCATCTTTGCTCATGAAGCAGTTGTGTATTATACTGCTACAGCAGTCATTGGGTATAAAACCCTCCCTATATTATCTGGTTGATTATGTGAGTGACTAACTTAAGTCCTACTACTTCAGCCACTATACCTGATAGACTTGTTGTTTTCCTCATATTCTATTCCATATGTCTGTATTTCTGAAATGAGATAACAACTTAAATTTTTCTTAAGTGCCTACTTGGAAGCTGTGTTTCTACTTATAGTGCTTTAACACTCTTAATCATTGGATCACTATCTCTAGGACTGTTTATTAATGTAATTTAGGGACATTTCAGTCAATTCCAATAATGACAGCCATATTCTGCTGGAGTCTATATATACCAATCTTATTGAATATTCCATTGTTGTTGCATAGCTCCAATGTTTGAAGAATGAAGTGGTGGTATGTGTGATGTGGTCTGCATACAAAGCTGTGTGTATGTTTTATGGAGGTGTAGGAAAATTGTGTAGTTACAGGTTGAAAATAGCGGGTGAGAGGAATTGCATATTCTGAAAGTGTTACTCTTGTGCACTTCTTAGACCTGACAGCTGGTTTACAAATCATTGTTTTGTATTGTTTCTTAAAAAACAACACAAAAGGTTCTGAGAATGCTTGTAATTATAGGATTCCTGAAGATGATTGTTGATTGAATTAAAATGCATTGCAGCAGACACAAATACTCCAAAAATAAGGCTGATAGCATGAAAATTTGTTATATTATTTCACTTTTGCAAACTAAAACATGAAGAAAAATATTTCCTTCATATTACTGAAGAATAGCTATTCTACATGTAAAGTTACAGGTTCAGTTACTGGTGAAGAATATCATCTTCTGTTAGCTTCTTCATCTACCCAATGTTTACAGCTTCAGCAGCTGCAGTTGTTAACCATTAGGCACCTGAGAATGTTCCTCAGTTGTGCTGTTCCTGTTCTCCCACTTTCTATGTGTTGAATGGCAACCAAAGTGGTTTGAACAGATTCTAATAAAGCATTTCTACAGTATACTTGAATTTTCTTGAGCTTGGAAGCACACACTGCCATTGGAGCATGCTTGCTTCATTTCTTTCTAGTATTCACAAATCTGCATTCAAAACTCGTATTTTGCTTTCAAACAGCATTGCACATTGTACTTGAGAATCATACAATCTGCCCTTTACTCTGAGAGAGAAACCATCTGTCGTTAGAAGAGGTAATACCTCGTTGAACATTTTCCACTTCCTTCCTATTCTGACTACTATGCTTTCATAGTGCCTACCTCCACTACTAATTAGCTTATCTAGGAAATAAAAACTATCAATTACTTGTAAGGAGCTTTATATGAGCATTTGAAGGAATTTATTTCACATGTACTCATACTTCTAACTACTCAGTTGTAAATATAATTTCATCATTGGCCTGTGTGAATATGATTTGCATTGGAAATAGTAAATAAGGTGCCTACTTGTGTACCATGTGAAGTAGTAACTAACATTTTGGACAAGGCCCTTTGTATGTGAAGAGATAACATTGGAGCTACGCAACAACAATGGAATCTTCAATAAGCTTAGTGTACAAACTTACCTTGCACTTCAGTATACAGCTATTCTGTTTTTATTTCTTCCGTTAGTTGTTTTCAAGTTGTGTAGGCGCTGTCATAATTTTTGTTACAATGAGAAAGCCTCTCTACAGTCACTTGAAATAAAGTCCAAGCTCCTTTGAATAAAATTCTCACAGTCTTAGAAAAGGACATGATGGATACTGAAGTCCTTATCCCTGCAGATGGAGGTAAAAAAATGACAAGTTGGTCATGGCTAGCATGTTTTTGATCATAGGTCTGCTTGATCAGAGCTGACTTGGAGCTAAACAATACAGACCAGGTGGGTGAAGTCAAAAGCATTTGCTCTAATCTCCCATCAGTATTTATTATCATTATCTTTTATACAGTTATTCAAATGTGCTGTGCGTGAGAAGACCCGGCAAGCCAAGTAAGATCGTTGCCAGTGCCCCTGGACTGGTTCTTGTGCGGGTGGCACACGAGATGCACCATTTTGAGCGTGGCCGTTGCCAGTACCGCCTGACTGGCTCCCGTAGGATTTTCGAGCGAGATCGTTGCCAGTGCCCCTGGACTGGCTTGTGCGGGTGGCACATAAAAGACACCATTTCGAGCGTGGCCGTTTTCGTGCGGGTGACACGTAAAAGCACCCACTACACTCTCTGAGTGGTTGGCGTTAGGAAGGGCATCCAGCTGTAGAAACTCTGCCAAATTAGACTGGAGCCTGGTGTTGCCATCCGGTTTCACCAGTCCTCAGTCAAATCGTCCAACCCATGCTAGCATGGAAAGCGGACGTTAAACGATGATGATGATGATGATGATGATGATGATGATGATTCACAAAATATAGCAGCATTTCTCTTCCTTTACTGTTGTCAGTAAATTTACTGTATTTTTCGTACTCCTTTATGTTTTTGAATCATAAAGACATTTTCTCCCAAGGTGGGAAGCTGTATTATTGCAGGCATTTTGCAATGAGAAAATTTAATACAGCATTACAAAACAAAAATAAGATATCACCATGCAGTATCCAAGCTATTTACTTGAGTTTTATGAGCATTATCAGTAACATAGTACATAGCTAGTAACTGGAAAAGAATTGTTGAACTTTTAGACAGTAGGATAGCATCATAACATTTTAATAGATAATGATTCTCAATTTTCTTGATTTCTTTATTGACTTTTAATACTATTTTTATATTTAAAAATATATATTATTGATGTTAATTATTCAAGCGTTATCCTAATAAAAAAAAATATACTTAACGTCTAAGGATTTCAAATTAAATTTTTGATACTCGCTGCCTTGTTAGAAAAGCAACATCAGCACCATGATTAATGTTATTTTAATCATTTGGGCAAGTCCCAGAGACATCACTAGATTTGCTTCAGTCTTTATTACTATGAACAGGTGAGCAGATCTTCACCAGTTCTGCGTATCACGATTGCTCATGTGATTCTTTGTTTTTAACTTTGTGATGATCAGTTGCTTGTAATTAGTCTTCACCACTTCATCTCGTGTCTTCCTAGATCTCCCACTTTAATAAGTTCCATCCATATCAAGTTCTCTAGATTTCTTTATACAACAGACATCCTCCATAAACATCTCATGCCCATACCAGCATTCTCTGTACTCTTCTGTAAAATATAGGTTTCGTGCAGGATGTAAGCCTGAAAAATTTGCATATTTAAAAAATAAATTAACCTATATCACTTAGGTTTATTACTCATATTTGTGAAGTTTTGTTGCTGTTATCTGAATTCAACAAATCATTTTATATTATATAGCAATATCCTAAATCAAACAATCAATTTCTTTTTTTCTCATTATTCATTTAATTTTATTTGGATGTTTAAATTTTTCATGAAATAAGAGAGATGGAATTTTCAAATGTTACTTTAAAAATAAATTAGCACTTTTGTTACCAACCCGGCTGGAACCGGCTCTGGCTCTGAATACAAATGTCTTGTTTTCATAAGTTTTGAATTAAAATCTTTCACCAAACCTTAGTCACAATTTATGTTCCTAACACTAGCTGAATGATAACTAAGTTATTTTACTAAATTCTTAGTTATATTTAAAGTAATTGAAAGAAATACGGAGCATCTCAAAATAAATACAGTAATGAAAGGATTAAAGGGGATGACAGGGGACTGATACGCCTGATAGTTTGCTGTGCTTGAGAAAACATGTCAAGCTAAATAAAATCGTGGTTGTCCTTGCATAGAAGCATGTCCCCTGCATCCCTCTCTTGCAAGCTTGTGAGTGCTGGTCCCGCATGAAAAGACAGTGCTGCATAAAGACATTTTACAGTGAAAAGTACACTGTAAAGTGGTTGGTGTTAGAAAAGGCATCCAGCCCTAGAAACCATGCCAAAACAGATATGGAGCTCGGGCAGCTCTTCAGCTGGCCAGTTCATGTCGAACCATCGAACCCATGCCAACATGGAAAATGGATGTTAACTGTTGATGATGTTACTTTTCTCTTAAGAAACAAAATAATTAATTAATAGAGAGTGAGATAATACAGTTTTTACTTTAATATAATTTTCTTTCTTACAGCTTCGAGAAGAGAACTGTGAACTGCGCAAAGAACTTTGTAAAGCTCAGCAACAAGCAGCAAAAGAGGCAAATAGGTAAGCACTTGAAAAGATTTGATTTTGACATGTCTGTTCTTAATGAATGTCTAAATAAATTTATAATGTTAATTGGTTGTTCATAGAAAATTTACTCAGTTATCACAAGTTCACAGTAATTTCTGTGACATCTTTTCTAGAAACTATTTGCTAGGTGTTGAAATATTAGCTTTAGTGAGACATCAGTCTTATGGAACTGTGTTGATAATTAATGCTGGTGGTGAGGTGAAAGTTGGTCATGTTTGTCTGTCTGTAATGTTTTCTAAGTAGTAAGGGTGGTGAGTTGGCAGAATCATTAGCATGCTAGGCAGGATGCTTAGTGGCATTTTGTTCTGAGTTCAAATTCTGCCGAGGTCAACTTTGCCTTTCATCTTTTTGGGGTCAATAAAATAACTACCAGTTGAGCACTGGAATTGTAGTTGACACCCCCTCCCCCACCAATTGCTGTTCTTGTGCCAAAATTTGAAAACAATATTTTCTAAGTAGTTGTTATATACTAAATCAGTTTTAAAATATAAAAACTGCCATCAAAATGACTTTGTAATGTAAATTCCAGTCTAGAAGAGAAGATTACTGGAGCTGAGGTACAATCTAATTAACTACAGTATTTAAATTGTGTGCTAGGAAATATTAATCTGAGGTAAATATTTATTTTTAGAGTCAACAAAGTTCTGAAAGAGATGGAAGAAAAACAGAAGTGTGAAAAACAAGAAACAGAGGACCTGGAGAAGATCATCCAGCAAGTGGAGGCAAATCTTGAGACAACCACCGTGAGTTACAGGATAAATAGTAATTTTTACTGGGAAACCCCAACCACTTCATAATTGTGAAGTTTCTATAATGTAGTGAGAATAAATTACTTATAGATGCCTTCTGCATGAAAAATATTAAATTAATATTGACAAGTAGGAATTAAATAGCATAATTAGAAATAGTTATGCAGTGGAGTAAAATATTAGTCAATGAATATTTTCTTTTTTTTTTTCTGACTAGGGGGAGGCATGGGTGTGTGGCTAAGAAGTTTGCTTTCTGACTGTATGGTTTCAGGTGTCTTCTACTGTTGCTCCAGGCTGACCAAAGCCTTGTGAGTAGATTTAGTAGGCAGAATCTGAAAAGCTTGTTGTATATATGTGTTGTCCTTGTTTAGATATCACATTCTGGTTATAAATTAGCGTCATTGTCATACAAACAAGTTGTTCATTTCCAGTCTCCCATGAAAAACATGTCTAACCATGGGGAAATATTACCTTGCTTGGAAACAAGCAAGGGTTGATGACAGGAAGGCATTTAGCCATAGAAAATCTGCCTCAACGAATTCCATGTAACCCTTGCAAGCATGGTTAAATGATGGTGGTGATATTTCATGGAGGAATTAAAAAGCTAATTAGAAATAATTACACAATGAAGAAAAATGATTTTAGTCAATAGCAAATATTTTTTTTCCTAATTAATTTTTTAATGCTCTCAATTTTAATCCTTTAGCAGTTTAACTGGCCATATCAGGCCCAAATATTCTACCTGTTTTATGTTCAAACTGGCCAGATCTGGCCTTTTTACACCTACCCTACAATGTCATTCTAAAAATAAACAATCACATCATCAAAATCTTCAAGCTATGAGATAATGCATGATTAATTCAAAACAATGTGAATAAATAAGCATTGTATTTGATAAAAACACTAAACTATTGTTTGTCAAGGCAGGTGGTGTCTCAGCTATTTATGCTTCAAACAATAACGTTTGTTTTACAATAACCAATATACAATTTTATGTACTTTTCGTTATGATTCTTTCATCATTACATCAGCAAATGCAGTGAAGTCATTGCTTTTGCAAAGAGGTAACAATAATGTACGGAGTTGTTTTATGTATTTGCTTAAATAATTGTTCATTCTTTTAAACACCATTTTTTTCATGCTATCATGGCTTGGACAGGATTTGAGGATGGACTTTAGAGTTGAATGCTCTTCCTGTTGCCAACCCTTACCTGTTGTTCAATGAAGGGACTTCTTTTTTATATTCATGCACACAAACAAATACACATGCATACCACACAGCCATGCAGTCAATTCACTTTACTCTTTGACAAAAAGAGAAAGAAAACTTGTTTCTCAAGAGTGTCAGTAAATCTATTTATTTATTGCAGCTTCGTGCAACAAAAGCAGAATCTATGGTGTCAAAATTAAAACAAGATATGAAATTACTGCAGGTAATTTTTTTTTCTTTTTTTTTTGAACTTTCACATGTAATTTGAAGAGTGGAAAAATTAATGCTTTTCTCTTCCTAAAAGAAGTCTATATATTAAAGAACAAAGATAGATGTTCTTATGACTCTACTTCTAATGAACAGATTACCTGTCTAAATCAATTTTCAATATAATCAAGATTTTGGAAGGGCTTCCAAGTGAAACATTACATTATCATTCAAGTTATAATGAGAATTTGGATTGAGATTTTAACTTATAAACATACTGATCTTAATTTTTCAACGTGTACATATACATGTATATATATATCAAGAGAGAGAGAGAGAGAGAGAGGCAGGGACATGGCTTAGTGGTTAGGGTGTTGCACTTACAATCTCTAGATTGTGATTTCACTTCTTAGTCCAGGTGTCACGTTGTGTTCTTGAGCAAAGCACTTCATCTCATGTTGAATTACTCTGACACTTGGTACACTCTGCTTGGCAATCACTCTGACACTTGATGCTTGGTACACAGTGCACCTGTTCAGGCAATGTTGATTTGATGGAGAGAGTGAGCTAATTTGCAGCACAAACATTTGATCACTATAAGCAAATCAATTGTGCAGGTCGTTTGGCAAAATCTGAACGCTCATATGTTGTCTTCGACAGGAGAGTCCTTGATGGTGTGTATGTGTCTGTCAGTATACATGCATTTTTTTGTGATGACTGACACACACATCTAAAGACAGAGACATACAGAGAGACAGAGATGGGCCTGAGGCGTGTGTGAATGTATGTCTGTCTTAGTATATACATGTGACTGTACTGCCCAACAGTGAAACGTGCAGATTTTGAAAAAGTGTAGTTTAGTTGCAGCCTGGATGTTGAATGAGGAGGTACAGGTTTCCCTTCCTATCTGTACATGAGCCAACACATTCTACGCATGCATTACAGATTGAGTTCAAGCCCTCTAACAACACTGAGGGGTGTGATGTACCTAGAGATTTCTCTAGGTCTCGAAAATAGTCTGACTGCCCCGCATGCATGGGGGCATAAACAGCCACCAGCCTGAACGACTTACCACTGTTGTGCGTCACATCCAGGACGAACAGCCTGCCTTCCAGATCAACAAAGATTACTCTTATCTCTAAACTCAGATTTTTCCTGAACAGAACCGCAACACCCCTCCCCCTTCAAGGTCAACCTGGAGAAATAAATTTCTCATAGCCATTTAGGAGGGGAGAAAAGCCTCTTGGTCCATTCAGCCAGGTTTCTGTAACTACTATTGCATTCAGTCTATGTGACATGAGGTCATTGAGGAAATGTCCTTGTTTCCAATCTGACCTCAGGTCATGAACATTTAAACATCCTATGTTAAGTGTAAACATGATTTTGAAAGAGTTTAGTTGTGGCCTGGATGTTGAACAAACAACAGTGTTCTCTTCGAAGTACCACTGTTTGGATTTTCCTTTTCATCATAGAGAGTTGTAGTTTAAACAACATTAACAATTATCACTATTTATGTGCTGAAATATTATTCTGGTTTTTATAACCAACATGAAGATTTGGCTGATTTAACAGCACTCACAACACTCGCAAATATATCTGGAAAAAAAAACGTTATTCTGGTTATTTATAAAAAAAAGTGCCGATCTCTAACTGTGGAGGGAACCTGTGGTAGAGGTAGACTCAGGAAAACATGTGACGAAGTGATGAAGCATGATCTTTGAACTTTGAGCCTCACAGAGGCAATGATTAGTGACGGAGACTTTTGGCAATATGCTGTGCTTGATAAGACTTGTCAAGCCAAGTGAAATCGTAGTCGTGGCTGATGTTGGTGTCATGTAATTGGCACATAAAGAGCACCATTGGAGTGTTGGACCTCGCAGAGGCAAAGTGGCTGAGTTCCTTTCAAGCATTGGGCCTCATGGAGGCAAAGTGGCCGAGTTCTTTTGGAGCGTTGGGCTTCACAGAAGCAAAGTGGCTGAGTTCCTTTCGAGCGTTGGGCCTCACAGAGGCAATGACCAAGACCTTTGGCATTATGTTGTGCTTTAGAAGACCTATCAAGCTGAGCAAAATCACAGTCATGGCAGATACCAGTGGCATGTAAAAGCACCCATTGCACTCAGAGTGGTTGGCGTTAGGAAGGGCATCCAGCCATAAAAAACCTTGCCTAACCAGACTGGAGTCTTCTAGCTTACTAGCCCTGGTCAAACTGTCCAACCCATGCCAGCATGGACAACGAACGTTAAATGATGATATATATATATATATATATCTTTGTCTTTTTATATATGTATTAATTTTCTATATATGCAGATTACTTTTTTTTTTTTTTGTAGGCTTACACCTTTCAGCTTTTGTCTGAAGATAACAGTATATGTAACAGTGACAGTTTTCTAATTTACCATTTTTCTGTTATTAACTAGAAACAAATACAAACTCTACAGAAAGAAAATGAAATATTACAATCTGGAGATTTAGGTACAGCATATCTAAAACAGAAAACATTTTCTGCTTCTGAGCAATTAGCAACAGTTGCAGCATCTGCTGAACAGTCTTTAAGGTAAGTTCAATGTATTTATATGCCTTAACTTTGACCTGAGATTAAATGAAACTGTTTTTAGATGAATGGACACTTCTAGTTTATGTGTTCAAATTCAACTATATGTTAGTAGTGATGTACCTTTAAAATTGAAAGCTTTCAACTATTTATGTCAATCTATTTAATCCTCTCAGACTTGGGTCCTTTGTCTAACTTTACCCTTCACCTGGGATCTTGAGCCAAACAATAAATAGTTGCATATACAGCTCAAGAGTAATGATTGCAGGCAAACTAATGCAAGAATCACATAAAAATTTTGGAGAATAACAATAATAGGCCTTTCTCTTAACTACTGTATTTGTAAGGCAAACTAATGGACAAAACCACAAAAAAAAAAAAAAAATTTCAGGGGAATAACAATAATAGACCTATCTTTCTACCACTATTTTTGTTCACTTGAACTGCTACTTTCCTCATCACTTTCACCAGGTTGATTCTCTGAATCACTATTATTGCTGACGTAGGTGTAAACTCCTCGGCCAAAGAATATCTTCAGTAATTTCCTCAACAGCATTGAGTCTAGGCTTTGTTCATTTACAATACAAAGTTCTGGATTCATCACATACACATTTCATTACAAAACTAATTTTGTTTTTTGATTAAAAACAAAAGTAAACAGCTATGGGGAACATCATTAACAGTAATAAACACACTTTACTCCAAAGCTGCAATGTGATCACTTGTCTAATTTTAGTATTTTATCTTTTTCTGTGTGTTGTTCATAATTGCTTTAGTGGGAATCCATGAGAGATGACATTTAAGCAGTTCCCACTATAGCAGGGATACAGCTTGACAAGGTTAATTTAAAGAGGATATTACATCTCCATGTAGCTATCATCAATATTGAGGGAAGGGATAAGTTGATTACATCTCAATCCCAGTACTTGGCTGGTACTTTATTTTATTGATCCCAGAGAGAAGAAAAGCAAAGTTGATCTTGGCAGGATTGGAACTCGGAGCATAATAGTGGAGAAATGCAGCTAAGCATTTCATTCAACACTAATAATTCTGACACTTGCCTCCTGTCTTGTTATGACCATGATATTAATGCATAAACTTGTTTTTGATATTTGTGACTATTTTTTAAAATATAGGTTGAGAAATTGTAAAATGAACAAAGTTAATTGAAATAATTACATTTTTTAGTATTCATAAAAAAACTACCTTAACCTTTTTTTTTGGGGATGTAACTAACATGAACTTTTTTCATTTCATTTACTAGACAATTGCTGAGTGGTGTTGATTCTTTGAGAATGCTATCGGCTGTTTTAGCCTCAGCAGATAAAGTTCAAGAAGAAAGTTGTGATAACCAGAAAGGGAACAGTTGAAAGAGATGTAAATATAAGCGAAGAAAGACTTTTGCCACAAGTTGTTCTCACAACAAACTGGTTTCCCCTTCTAAGGTTTATTTTACAAAGGAAATTATGAAAAGACTACTTTCAAAATCATTTGAATATAGTTTGGAAGAAAGATAAATAAAAAAAAGGACAAGCTATTGTATAAAGAAAGAAAAAGAATGCAATAACTGATAGGCTGTGAGGATCATGTCTCTGATTGACTGATAATATATGCTTAAGGGATTTGTCCAAATGTTTTTGTAATTCCATCCTGTCAAAGTGATTCATTTAATTTTTTTTTTTTTACACCCCTGCCTTTTTATTTTTTGTTAAATTATTACCGACTGTATGAATTATACCACATACGTATATTTTCTCTTTTATTACATAACTATTGTACCTTATTCTGTTCTTTGTTGTTTTTTGTTTTTGTTTAAACTACTGTCGTTAAGGGCTGTTATCACTTAGTATGCAGCAAGATTCCAAAATATTCTATAAAAGAAAATTAACAAAGAATTACTATAGATTACTGAAGTTATTTCTTAGGTCCTTGAATTAACAAAATTATGTTACAGCATTTAATAAAATGAACTCCATAAGAAAGTATATTTATTAGTAGAAAAATAAGCCAATTCTTCCTGTTTTGCTGTTGCAACTATGAACAGTTATCTGCCCTCTATACCAAGTATTATTCTCTCCTTGCTATATTCTTCAAATATCTCTAAATTGTCAAGCTAATAAAGAAGCCTCTACAGGTTGATCACTCACCCTACTAGAAATAGCAGCCAAATTTCCTTAAATCATACCCTACCATTCTTAAAACATAAAAGACACATTAGTTTATATAGAGATAGATCTTTGACTTCAATCATTTCAGATGTTAAAAGAAAGCAACAAGAACAAACATATAGATTTTTATTTCTATATTAGTGTTAATTATTGTTTATACAAAATGTCCTTTTATAATTTTTTTTATTATCTTAGACCATACTGAGTGCACATTATTCATGGTTCTTTGCTTCTCATTCAAAATTGTAAAGACTTGGCTGAATGTAAATTGAGAAACCTGAAAAAGAAAATTTTGTTTTATAGCTTTTTATTTTATTTGATAATGCTGGCACTAGAAACAGAGTTTTGTTTAGAATACTGTTTAACACCTTTTCATTTCTAAAATATACTGCTTAATTTCAGTGGTGTACTTGTCAGGCAAGTGATTTGAACTGAAAACGTTGAAACTAAAATAATTCAAAAACACAAAGACTGTTAACTTCACTTAGGCATGTATTATTGAGTCAAAATTTGTCACCAAATAATAATTGTCTAAGTGAAGTTAACAGCCTTTGTGTATTTTTGAATGATTAACATGCCTTTTACTCTATAATTACTGCTTAAGTTTCACTTAATTTAGAAAATAATCAAACATTTGAATTTCCATCTAAATTTAGAATTATTTTTATCAAAAAAATTAAGAGACAATCAATCAAAAATAGAATAAGATGGAAAAAGCTCATTTATAAGTTTACTCTAATCATATTCCTGATAATTAACTGAAACATTATATATTCTTTGGTACAAACTAGTTTCCAAACTTTACAAGTCTGTTGCAAATTATTTTTCTACACTTAAGCTTTGTTGTCTTTTAAAGAAAAATATTAACCTACAAAATATAACTGAGTGTTATTTCAATCCATGATAAAAGAAGCAAGCTTCTAGGGAAGGGTATTTAATGTATGAAACGAAAGGCTAATTTATTCTCTGAACGTCTTTTTTCTCAGCTAAGGATAATATGACTGCCAACCACAAATACTGCTTCTTGAAATTTACTTGGTCATAGAATTACAAAGAATGTTGTGGTAGTCACAGCTGCAGGACAATTTATTAGCAGAAAAAGTCAATGAACATCACCATTTTCACTCAATGCTTTTTCATACAAAGAATATGATCAAACACACATGCATGCTTATATATATATATTTGCTAATTGCAACAAAAGCAGTATTAACTCAAAATAGCATTCTGTACATCTTGCTTAACTTGGATATACTGTAGAAAGCCAGAAATTGCAGTATTTGTCTTGAGAAAGAATTTCCTGTAGATGTATAGTGCTAAACAGCATAGAAGTATATCAGTAAGCAGACGCAAAGTCTGGCAGTGATGATGGAATTGCTAAATCTAGATTTCTTCCTCCTTGAGCATCATCAGTAGCAAGTATCAACCACATGCTTCAACAATTTTAGCCTCTGCTGATAAAAAAACTGACTGACAAATCACTGGTGTAGCAAATAGCCAGCAAGCTGGGTAAAAATTTGCTGTATTTGTTCATCACTTTTTCTATATCAATTTACAGGCTAATGATGCTCAAAGAGGCAGAAATCTAGATTTAGCACTTCCACTGCTGCTGGACATTTTTTATCAGCTACTGATATGCTTGTGCTTTTCAACACTCTATGTCTAGATGAGATGCTTTCTTGAAACAAATACCACAATTTTCTGGCTTATATATCCAAATTAAGTAAGATATACAGAATGATGTAGATATATGTATGTTTATATATAAATACAATGGCTTCTACACAGTTTCTATCTACCAATTGCACTACATGGCATTGGCTGGCCCAAGCTGCCATGCAGCGAGATAGAGTTCGAGAACAACAAACCCTATATCCACACAGTTCTGCCTGTATCATCAACAAGCATCATTCATTCATTTTATGGTTGTTTTTCCATGCTAACTAAAATGACTTGTTGGAATATAAAAATTACCTTTTGATTTTTAAATCATCTCTTACTATTGAAGTTACTAACACCTTAGTAATTCTTTCAGCAAATTTCCTAATTAAACTGACCAATATAAATTTTGTGCACTATTAGTAAGAAAATACTTAAATTGAAATCTCAACTGAAACACATATCTTTCTTTGAATAGTAAAGCACATTGGAATATAATATACATAGTTCTGATAATCTCTTACCTGCATTGCTAAAATCAGTGTACTGCCTGGAGCTTTCTCCCAAGAATGCACACGGAATATCACATGGCCTTAAAAATAAAATAAAATATCTTTTCAACATAAAACACAGACAATGAAGAAACTAATTGTTGTTAATCAAGACAGATAATATCAACAGTAGAAAGAAGCTGTCAATCAAAAAGGATGGTATAGACTATTAGAAATGAATCTAGTATAAACAAAAACAAAACAAAAAAATAATTAGAACTACTACTTGGAAATCAAATAGTTAACATTGCCATATCACAAAAGACTAAGTTTCAGGATTCTCTTGTGGATTTCGTAGACAGAAATTTGAAAGAAACCTGTTTATCTTTAATTCTTTTACTTGTTTCAATCATTTGACTGCGACCATGCTAGAGCACTGCCTTGAGGGGTTTTAGTGGAACACATCAACCCCAGGACTTATTTTTTAAGCCTAGTACTTATTCTGTCAGTCTCTTTTGTTGAACCGCTAGTGGATCAGAGCTTACCTAGGGTTGAAGAAAAGCTGAAGTGAATAAAAATAACCTACCTGCAACAGATTTTGCTCTTATGAGCCACTGCATCATTGAATAAATAGGTACATTTATAACCCACTCTGTAATTGATGTGATACAAGTATGGAATAGAAGAATAACCAGATGGAGCTGAAGAATAAAAATTTATGAGACAGACGTAGAGATTTAATAAAACAAAGGATATACATTTTATTTTAGGCATGGCTGTGTGGTTAAGAAGTTTGCTTCCCAACTTCATGGTTTTAGATTCAATTACACTGTGTAGCCCCTTGGGCAAATGTCTGACAACAGCCCTAAGCCAACCAAGCCTTGGAAGTGCAGTCAGCTTGCTTGCTTCACTCTTTAGCTTTCAGATTAATCTGTCACATGTAATGCTTATTTGTTCACATTGTTTCGAATTAATCATGCATTAACTCACAGCTTTAAGATTTCAATGATAGAATGACATTGTAGGGTAGGTGTGAGAGGCAAGATCTAGCCAGTTTGAACATGCAATAGAGAGAAATATTTGGGCCTGATATGGCTGGTTTAAATGTTAAAGGGCTCTTGCCAGAGCAAAGATATATATATATATAATGCATGTGTAAATGAGCTTACATGTAAAATGAAGGGGATCCTGTTCATGTGCTTATAATGTGAAGGTTTATTGCCACAGGAGGATTGAGCACAAGCCTTGATGATTACAAAGCAAACTTTTTAACCAACTGGCCATGGCTACACTATATTGTGAGAAAGGCACACATACAAACACATGGTTGTCTTGCAAGAGTGAATGATTTCAATGAGAAATAGAAAAGAAAAATAAGTGCTCACTTACCAGAGTGAAAAGACTGTAATACACCACTGTAGTTGGCAATAAAAACAAAAGTACTGTGAAAAACAGGGTCCCAACAAATAGATGATCAATATCATTTGATGCTGTATCTAATCTGTGACGGAGAACATTCCATTTCTTGCCACAAAACAGACGCCAAAGAGATGAAAGAGTGTAGACTTGGAAATAATAAAACCTGAACCAAAAAAAATTAAATTAGAAATTTCATTAAAATATTAATTTGAAAATTTGAATGTTCATTTATTCATTTAATATCTTACTAGCAAGATTTTTATGCTGAGATACTATTCTTGTCACCAACCCTCATCTGTTTTACATGTAAAAGTTGTTTTTTCCCCATGAATCTTCAGAAGTGCAGAATAACCAATCATAATGTCAACAAGACATATAAACGTCATCACCATTTTGCTCAAATTGTGACAAGCAAAGTATAAACATTTATGCACATTTGCACAAACATACACATGTATGTATCGAAACGCTTAGTTTAGAATAGAGGCAGGCAGCTAATGAAGGAAATATTCTCTATGTGGCCTGTTTGTTTTCTGTGCTCTGTTTATGTTCTGTTTTCATTTTGTCCATATTTTTTTGTGACGTCCTGTACCCAGATATGCATCTATATATACATGTAGATGTAGGTATGTACATACATGTACGTATATATGCATATACTCACATATTATTTGTATTGTGTATGTAAGAAGCCTGTCATGTGTGTGTGTCTGTGTTTGTTCCCCACCACCACTTGACAAATGGTGTTGGTATGTTTACATCCCCATAACCTAGCAGTTTGGCAAGAGA
Source organism: Octopus bimaculoides (assembly GCF_001194135.2). Taxonomy (NCBI): domain Eukaryota; kingdom Metazoa; phylum Mollusca; class Cephalopoda; order Octopoda; family Octopodidae; genus Octopus; species Octopus bimaculoides. The sequence continues at coordinate 166,748,380 of NC_068981.1, forward strand.
CCAATAGAATAAGTACCAGGCTAAAAAAAAAAGTACTGAGGTTGATTCATTTGATTAAAAGTTCTTGCTCAGAAACAGGTGAGGATTAGTGACAAGGAAGGGCATTCTACAGTAGAAAATTTACCTCAATAAACTTCATCCAACCCTGCATGCATGTTAAAATGGATGCTAATATGATGAGAATGAACCACCTTGCACTTCTCAGGAATTAAATATTTAGTCCAGTGAGAAAGCCAAATTTAGTTTTTTTAACATATTCCAATTAAATGCTATTGATTATAAAGTAATTAAATTAAAGAGCTAACAGCAATTTCAATCAAAATGAGTATTTGACTTACCGTGAAGCAAAAACATAGAAACAATATATATGAAGCGCCATTAAAGATACAATATCTTGGAGAAGGCTAAGTTGCAAAGAGAAACCAAAGATCCCCGAAAACAAAGAGCACTGAAGAAATGTGGCAAGAATTGGTTCAAGAATTACTGTCAAATAAGCTGCAAAAAGAATATACCAATAATTAGAATTAAGTAAATATGTAACAAAAGATAAAATATGGTTCAAACATGAACCAGAAACTATTTCAAATGTTGGATGATTTGACTGAGGACTGGCGAACCAGATGGCTGCACCAGGCTCCAATCTGATCTAGCTGAGTTTCTACAGCTGGATGCCCTTCCTAACGCCAACCACTCCAAGAGTGTAGTGGGTGCTTTTACGTACCACCGGCATGAGGGCTAGTCAGGCGGTACTGGCAATGGCCACACTCAAATGGTGTTTTTTACGTGTCACCTGCACAGGAGCCAGTCAGGCAGCACTGGCAACGACCTCGCTAGAATATTTTTTCACGTGCTGGTAACGATCACGCTCAAATGGTGCTTTTTACGTGCCACCAGCACAGAAGCCAGTCAGCTGCTCTGGCAACGATCACGCTCGGATGGTGCTCTTAGTGCTCCACTAGCATGGATGCCAGTCATCGAATTTGATTTCGATTTCGATTTCACTTGCCTTAACAGGTCTTCGCAAGCAGAGTTTAGTGTCCAATGAAGGAAAGGCACGCATAAGTGGGCTGGTTACACCCCTGGCATAGGCTACGGGTTATGGTTTCACTTGGCTTGCCGGGTCTTCTCAAGTACAGCATATTTCCAAAGGTCTCGGTCACTAGTCATTGCCTAAGTGAGGCCTAATGTTTGAAGGTCGTTCTTCACCACCTCATCCCAGGACTTCCTGGGTCTACCTCTTCCACAGGTTCCCTCAACCGCTAGAGTATGGCACTTTTTCATACAGCTACCCTCATCCATTCTCGCCACATGCCCATACCATCGCAAACGTCTCTCTTGCACACCACAGCTGATGCTCCTTAGGTCCAACTTTTCTCTCGAGGTACTTACACTCTGTCAAGTATGCACATTGACATTACACATCCAGCAGAGCATACCGGCTTCATTCCTTGCAAGCTTACGCATGTCCTCAGCAGTCACGGACCATGTTTCACTGCCATGTAGCATGGCTGTTCATACACATGCATCATACAGTCTACCTTTTACTCTGAGCAAGAGGCCTTTGTCACCAGCAGAGGTAAGAGCTCTCTGAACTTTTCCCAGGCTTTTCTTATTCTAGCAGCTACACTTTCAGTGCACCCACCCTGCTACTGACTTGGTCACCCAAGTATATATATATATATATATATATATATATATATATATATATATACACAAACAAATTTTCATACAAGCAACATAGACTAAAAGTTTCTTATGAAAATACAAAATTGCAATATTTTCACCAATTTCAATGTCATGATTAGTGAAACGCAAAACCAGTTAACTATCATAATATTCTATCCTTTAAAATATATAAATCGTGTGCATTGTCTTTCTTTTATTATATACCAGCAGAGATGCCTGGCATTGTTTGAGATTAAAATGACATAGTTTGTATATATATTATAGTTATGCTGAAACGTAACTGTAATATATTTAGTTACAGGATACGGGAAAGTGCAACATTGATATACATATGTATGTGTGAATGTGGGATTATGTGTCCCCTTGTCCTGACATTGTGTGATAGTTGTAAACATACAAATGATGTTCATTTTCAATATTCCTTGTAAAACATGTCTAGTTATGCAGAAGTATTATATTGCTTAGAAATAGTGGAGGGTTGATGACAGGTTTTGGAAGGCCAGGAAAAAAAATGATGAATGACAAACATTCAGCTGCGAAATCATGAAAAGTTGATTATTTCAACCTATTTTGACTAATGTTTTCACCCAAGCTGTGTGGTAAAAAGTTGCCACAGTCTGGGCAAGCAGGTCAACAGGAATATCACTTTTTTTTTTTTTTGTAGAGAGAGCAGTTAATAGTTAAAAAATCAACACTGTTACTCTGAGGAAAATATAACTCCATCCAAGTGCAATCTATGCAGTTTAGGTGGTATTATCATTATGATGTTATGTTATATTAATAATAACTAACCAGGCAGCTTGACTGCAATTCCTGGCATGAGAACAGAATAAGGTACTGGCAAGACTGTATGGATAAGAAGTTTACTTCCCAACCATGGTTTTCAGGTTCAGCCTCACGATTATAGCCTCAGGCCAACCAAAGCCTTGTGGGTGGATTTAGAAGATGGAAACTGAAAGAAGTCCATCATTATATATATATAAGTGGTTGGCGTTAAGAAGGGCATCCAGCTGTAGAAACTCTGCCAAATTAGATTGGAGCCTGGTGTTGCCACCCGGTTTCACCAGTCCTCAGTCAAATCGTCCAACCCATGCTAGCATGGAAAGCAGACGTTAAACGACGATGATGATGATGATGATGATATATATATATATATATATATATATATATATATTATTCTTTTACTTGTTTCAGTCGTTTGACTGCAGTCATGCTGAAGCACAACCTTTAGTGAAACAAATTGGCCCCAGGATTTATTCTTTGTAAGCCTAGTACTTATTCTATAAGTCTCTTTTGCCAAACCACTAAGTTACAGGGATGTAAACACACCAACATCGGTGTCAAGTGATGGTGAGTGGGGACAAACACAGACACATAAATACATAAACACACACACACACACACACATATATATATATATATATATATATATATATATATATATATATATATATATATATACATATATACATATATATACACACACACACACACACACACACAACAGGCTTCTTTCAGTTTCCGTCTACCAAATCCACTCACAAGGCAATGGTCAGCCTGGGGCTATAGTAGAAGATACTTGCTGAAGGTGCCATACAGTGGGACTGAATCCAGAACAATGTGGTTGGGGAGAAAGCTTCTTGCCACACAGCCACTCCTGTGCTTATATATATATATATAAATATATATATATATATATATATACATTGTGTGAATGAGTGGGTGAGTCTCCTTGTCTTCACATCGTATGATGGTTGTAAATGATTGTCATTTATCATACAAGCAGTGTCATTCATTTCTAATCTTCTACGAGAACATACCTGGCCATGGAGAAATATTGTTTTACTTGAAAATAGTTGAGGGTTGGTGACAGGAAGAGCATCCAGCTATAGAAAAACTGCCTTAGTAAACTTTGACCCATGCAAGCATGGAAAATTGGACGTTAAAATGACGATATTTTGCTTCCATCAAAAATGAAACTAAAAATATACTTTATTACTTACTAGTCCATACATAAATGTTGTACTTGAAAAATGATCCCAAGAACCCATTAAGCTGTGCGTTAAGCTTGAGACCAGCAGGTGAGCCCATCAACCATTGCAGGATGCTTGACAAACTTATTACAGTGGTCTACAAATAAAAAATTCATAGAAGACATTTTAATTCAAATAGACAGAAAATTAAATATGTAATAATAAATAAAAATTTAAAAAATATGCATGGCTTTGTGGTTTAGTAGCTTGCTTTGCAACATGATTCCAGTTCAATCACAATGAGCAACAACTTGGCTAAGTGTCTTTACTGTAGTCTTAGACTTACCTTGTGAGTAATGTTCCCCCTCTAAGCTGTGAACTTGTGCATGTGCACTAGGAAGGGAAAAGAATGTATATTTACAGTACTTACAAGCTTTTTAAGATGAAACCAAATTTGTTTAATGGAAGGAATTTGAGTGATGCTTATTTGCACAAATGTGCATGTACTTTGTAAAGAAAGAAAATTTGCATGCAATGTAGATTTCTGCATTCCTTCATGGCAACAAATTAGAAGGAACATTTGAACTTAGAATTCTGATATAGTAATGCAGCTTGTTCATTATTTGAGCCAATTAGAAGGTCTTAAGGTGGTTATTTAATTTACAAGAAATATCAGCAATATTTCTTAAACAACACTACCATCTTAAAGGGTGACATACTAGATAATATTGTCATAGATACACTGTATCAGAATTAAAGATTTGATGATCATAGCTTGACTGATCTTTGATCAGGAGTTTGCTGGAACAGGCTCAACAATAACCCTAATTATTGGTTTGACAAGATTTAAAACCCTATAGTCTTAGAGGGTGAGAAAGGGAACTTGTGACATATGTTTTCTTTAGCTGAGTGTGTAAAGCAAAGTAACTTTGCAAGTATCAAAACCACATTGTGAATGTAAGCTCACCAGAAACTTAACTCTTGCACTACAGTGCTCACTAGAAAATAATTTGAAATATTAATAAATAATTGATTTCCAAGTGTGTATAATTTAATGTTTAGTTCAAGTAATACACATTTTATGATCAATTCATCAGCATAATTTGGTCTGGATGGTTTGACAGGAGCTGGCAAGCCACAAGATTGCACCAAGCTCCAATGTTTGCTTTGGCAAAATTTCAATATTTAGAAAGATCATTGTGGTGAGCACTGTCATACAAGAGTTAAGTTTCATGTGAGCCAAATCCACAATGAGATTTTTATACTTATTGAAATGATTTCATTTTGCTTAGAAAGTTACGGGAAACTCATAAACATTTCAAGTTTCCTTTCTCCTCCCCTAAAAATATAGGGCTTTAAATCTAGTCAAAGCAATAATTAGGATTATTGTTGTTTAGCCCCAGGCAAATCCTTTTCCAGCAGTTCATTACAAGTTTAAATAACATTTAATAATACTTTCAAATTTTTAGCACAATGCCAGTAATTTTAGGGAATGGGGTGAGTCAATTACATCAACTCTAGTCTTCAACTGTAACTTATTTCACTGACCCCAAAAAGATGAAAAGCAAAGTCAACCTCAGCAAGATTTGAACTCAGAACATAAAGTGCGAGAAGAAATACAACTAAATATTCCATCTGATATGCTAAAATTCTGCCAGCTCACTGCCTTAAAAATACATTTTTTAGTAGTAATAATAATAATAATAATAATAATAATAATAATAATAATAATAATAATTAGGACTGAAAGCAACAATAGTCATAGAAATAAATTACAAGAGTTACAAGACAGAATTTTCATTTTCTTACATAGATAAGTTTTTAAGAGAAAAGTTCTAAGATACCTTTGTCCAGTATAGGATAAGAGAGGCAATATCTTGGGGTGATGTCAGCCAAGACAGTAAAAATAGACATAAAATTCCTAATAATGAATCCATAATCTGACGATATCCAAGGTCCAAGTAACTGAAAATTAGAAAAAAAAAAAAATGTTAACTATTTCTGTTACTACATCCATACAAATTTACGGCCTTGTACTAAAATTAGAAATAACTACTATATATTTCATATTTATAAAAATAATCTACAGTTAATAAAATTATTTTTTTTGTCACTTGAGAAAGTTTATCAATTTGTAAAGAAGAGCATTGTCAAATGAATCTATTAACTATCCTGGTATACAATACTGGTACTTTAATTTATCAACACAGAACAGATAAAATGTGAAAATATTTGAAATAAAGGATAAGGCTTAAGACTAGACTTACCATATTTGACAGCTTATAAGATACACTTTTTCCCCCCAAAAGATGTTTGAAAAAAATGACACCAAGTATTTTTATGCTAAGTAGGGCTTATATTACATGTTTTAATAACTTTTTTCCTGGCTATGCACTGTTGAAATTGGTTGCATCTAACATGCCTGTGCATTTTTTATGCTATTAAATACAGTAATCTTTTTTTTTTTTTTACTAGCAAAATTATTATTTCATAGATTATACTAGTAAAACAGTAAATTCAACTACTTTCACCAGGCAGATATAAACATAGCTGAATACATGCACTGTTACAATGTAATACAAAAGTAATGTAAAGTAGTGGTATTCAACACTGCTCAGTCTTTGTTCCTCATTTCTGAATGACTAGATACATAAGAGAAGTATAAAGTGTTACAATTGTATAAAGTTGGAGACTTAATGCTGGAGGTCAACTCTTATAATTGTTGTTGGTGGTGATATCATTATTCACTAGAAATTACAAAACATCATAAAGGTTTGATAAACCTCCAAATGCACTAGATACAGAATTCAACAAGAGGATTTTTAAAAAAATATTCAATCATTACAGCATTCAATTTTACAAAATTCATATCATTGAAGTAGAAAGACAAATATCAACAAACCAGAGTTTTTTCAGAGGTGACTTTGCATCTTTCTTTGTCTGCAATTCAATCTGAGAATGTTTCATTTTCATAACTCGTGCAAATGCAGAAGTAAACAAAACTTTATCAATATATTTATTGGCAGTCCTATAAACATAAAAAAAAGGGCAAAATAGAAGTTACAGGACTATATTTTTTGTAGATCAGTTATTTAAATAGAGTAGCATGGTTTATTCTCAACTGTTAAATCTATCTTTTTGTGCCTCCTTCTAAACTATATTTTGATTAATATATTCAGTGATTGTTCTTCAGATGCCTTATTACATGTATGCATGCATGCATGATTTGACCCTTTGCCGGTGGCACATAAACGCACCCTGGGGGCATGCAAAAGCACATGCTGGTAGCATGTAAAAGCACCCATTATACTCTCAGAATGGTTGGCGTTAGGAAGGGACATCCAGCTATAGAAAACCATGCCAAATCAGACTGGAGTCTGGTGCAGCCTTCCAGCATCCTAGCCCAGTCAAACCGTCCAACCCATGCCAGCATAGACAACAGACATTAAATGATGATGATGAGGAGGATATACATGGAAAGGTTTTATATTGAATTATATATGGAAAGGTCTTATTTCATTTTTACCTGTATTATATCAATCTAACTCAATACATTTGAATCAAAAACAAAAAAGAAAATTACTTACTTAAATACAAACAAGGAACTAATGAATTTGATTGGTGATATAAATAATGTAAGAATAATGTCCAGGCAAGAACTTTTTAAACAAGGAGACTTGTGGAAATAACTTGTCATTCTATGATTTTCTTCCAAATGAGCAATATCCTCAGCATTTTGGCAGACGTCTTGTACAATCTTCACAACTGCAGAAGGAATAGCATCTGATTGACAATATTCACTAACATTTTTATGTGCAGTGATGTTCTCTTGAATAAAATATGACTTTTGAAGATCATTTGGATCAAAAAGGATACATGTGCAACAAAAGAACCCATTTCTGGAAGAATTTGTGTAGACTCGGGCACTTAGTGATCTGCGGTCTAACATCTTCAATTCTAACCATCCTGTTTGAAAAAGGTGGTAAAATTTCTCTTGGTCAACTTTTGAATTTTCATGAGAATTCCAAACACCAACAACTTTTAATGTTGGTAAACTTTCTTGTTTGTCAGCAACATTACAGCAAAAACTCCAATTATCTAGAGAAAACAAAACAAAAAAAAACATTTTAGCAACAAGCTAAAAAGTACAAGATGTAAATGAACTCTTTACTTATATAAAAATAAAATTTACATTTTCACCAGACAGCGGGATGCATGGTTGCTCTTAAATACAAAGGCCCTCCGTGGTGAAGAATGTACCCCTCAGCATAGACTAGTTATTAGTGACTTTAGATTCAACGCCAGAAGGATGCCAAGAAACAGACCAATCCAGAAAAGAAGGATTTGGAAGCTTAAGAACCCTTCACATGGTCAGAGATTTAGGGACATCCTCGTTGAGAAATTTGATGAGAGGGAGGAGGAAATGAAGACTTGTAACATTGAGAGCAACTCGAAATTCCTGTGTGACAGCTTACTGAGTGCCACAGACCAAATCTGTGGCTAGTGCAAAGTCCCTTCCAGACCTAAGGTAATATGGTGGTGGAATAATACTGTAGACAGGGCCATTAGAGCAAAGAAACAGGCCTGGAAAACCTGGAAAAGTGTGGTGGGGGGGGTAGCAGAAAACTGTATCAGATGGCCAGAAGGGAGGCTAGGAGACAGGTATATATAGCCAAGGGAGAAGCAGAAAAGAAGTGTCTGTCTTACATGCGTTCCAGTGACTGTCTCACATGGTTTCTTTACCTGGATGCCCTTCCTAATGCCAACCACTTTATAGTGTGTACCAGATGCTTTTTCATGCACCAGCACTAATGGGATCATCACGCCAATTGCAAGACTGTGAACTGCGATGAGGAGGGGAAACTTCATGCTTGGAGAATAAAGAGTGGAAAGGAAGAGTAAAGGATGAGAGAAAAAGGCCGGAAAAAGTAGGTTTCTTACTGAAGGGGAGCTACATGACTACTGGCATTTTACAGGAGAGTGAACATGGTGCTGGAGTCAATAGAATAACTTCCAGTCAAACACTGGAGTTAGTTCAATAAACTACACCCTATCCACTAAAATAAAAAGAAAATCATGAACTGTTTTTCACCTATTATATTTATGACTTGAACATTGATAGTTCTATTTCACTTTGCATGTGTGCATGAATATCTTAACTGGCCAAATTAACTACAAAGTTGTAACCACATTTCAAAACATGATTTTACTTTTAAACCTTTACCTAACAAGAACAAAGAAATGCACAAAAAAATAGTAAATTAGGTTACCTTATGGTAATATGTTTTAACCTATGTTAATTCACAATTCATGTTATAATTATTACAACAAATCTAGAGGCAACATGCTTAGCATTTTTTTAAATAAAAAATGTATTTAAAAGCAATCAAAATAAGACATGATCAAAATAATATTTTAAAAAAACCTTTATCATTGAAGTCTTCTAAACGTATA
>NC_068981.1:166758007-166763482 GCF_001194135.2 Octopus bimaculoides
TTTTAGAAGGGTCATCAAAACTCATGTCCGGCAAGTTCATCATCATCAATTCACTGCAGGGAAAGTTCGCTGTCATCAATTCACCACAGGGGAAGTTCACTGTCATCAATTTACTGTTTTTGGGGGGTTTTTTTTCAATAAAATAGTTTTTAACTATTAACTGTGATATACTATAGATCTATTTTCTTGGCAAACTTTCCTCATGGTGAATTGATGGCAATGAACTTACTTGTAATCATCAAAACTAGCCGAGAAGAAACAATTTATGGGTTTGTAGATTAGGAAGTAATGTATCAGTTATCTTCAGACAAGAAAGTTGGTGAGACTGGTTACAACAGAAGGGGATCAACTAAAAAGAACCCAGGTTATGATGCTAAACCAAACATTGTCTCCTATCTAAAAACAGATATAGTGTATCTGATGAGCTTCTGTGTATATAATTTCACTCATAACATTCAAGTCAACTTAAGTTTATGGTAAAAGACACTTAACCTAAATGGCATTCAGTAAGATTGAGTGCAGAACTATGTAAATTGCAAAAAATACATCTTAATCAAAAAGCTTTTTTGTTGTACATATGTGTAAATAAATTACTGACTTTTGTTTTTCAAAGTAATATCTTTTAGCCCAAGATCTAGCTGTAGGAACTGCAGAGCCTATTTGAAACATGTTCCCTACACACACACACATATACACTGATTGATAACCAGTCTGAAAAAGCAAGATAAAATTGCAAATTACCAAAGGAACATAAATTTTATAAATTATTTAAAAACAGAGAAGCAAATTGGGATGGTTTAGGTGTAGAGCCCAAAAGGAGAAATTGGTGTATTTACCCTGAAACCATCCATATTGATCCTAATTAATATTTATGTATCTTAAGGCGGTGAGCTAGCAGAACTGTTAGCATGTCAAGCAAAATGCTTAACAGCATTTCGTCCGTCTTTACATTCTGAGCTCAAATTCCGCCAAGGTTGACTTTACCTTTCATCCTTTCAGGGTCAATAAAATAAGTACCCGTTGAATACTAAGGTTGATGTAATCGACCTACCCCACTGCCCTAAAGTTACTGGCCTTGTGCCAAAATCTGAATCCAATATTTCTGTATCTGCCCTTTTTTTCCTAAATAAAAAATATATAAAAATTTAAAATAAAATTTGCCAAACTGTTCTAGTCAAAATTAAAGAATTTCACTTCTCCAAGCGATCTGTCACGTCTCCTTCTCACCATATACCAAACAAGTCACCAACACAGATAAGTGAAGAAGCTTTTAGTTGAAAAACTACTTACTGATACAACAGTGAAACTTCCGATCAAAATGTTCCATATTCTGAGTAGTTACAAAGAATGTACTAATCAAAAAAAGAACTTTCTCTTATCAACTTGGCACATGAAGTCCCAAAATGTTTTCAGGTTTGGATTTTACTTTTGCATTTTTATCTGACTAAAAGAGGCTACATCCATAAACTTTGTAGACTGGTGAAATAAAAGTGGTTGTTGTTTGAGGAGAAAAATATGAATGTAGTAGTAGTAGACAGCTTGCAAGTTTAGAGAAGCAAGAACAATTATGCCATCAATAGAAGAGACACGGGTAGCATACATCATGTTGGTATGGTGTTTGTTAGTGAACAAAAGCTTGCCAATCTATCATGAAATAATTATTCTCATTTATTATTAGTGATTTACAGCTGAAAATGCAACAAATGTATTTTAATCATTTAGTGTTTAAACAGGTCATATCAGGCCCAAATATTCTACCTGCTTTATGTTCAAACTGGCCAGATTCAGTTTCTCACACCAACCCTACAATATCATTCTAAAACTTAATAGTTACCTCACAAAAATCTCCAAGCAACAAGATAATGCAAGATTAATTCAAAACATGTGAATAAATATGCATTACTTTTGACAGAATAATGTGAAAGCTAAAGGATTAAGGACTCAGTAAATAAACTAACCTTTCTACAAGACAAAAAGGGAACCTATGTGCAATCACTCAATCTGTTTAAAAAGAGCTCCCAAATCTCCTATAAATCACACCTTAACCTTAAAAAATATGAGGGGGTGCTGTAAAGCTCCTGGCTTTAAGGGTATCGTGAAAAGCCTGGTTGGATGCCCAACCTTCCAAGTTCTTTTACAGGGCTTAGAAAAACTAAAGGACTGCTGCAATAAGAGCGTGAATCTGAGAGGGAATATGTTGAATATAAATGATCCTCTTGTACTTTCTCTTACCTAAATCCAGGAACTTTTCAGCACCCCCTTGTACATATAAAAAAAAAATTAACTAGCATTGCTCTAAATATATTATGTTTGAAAACAATTTATAAATAAAGATGGAACTGCCACAATTGAAACATCTGTTCAATATTATAGCCATAGATAAGAAACAACTATTCTAACAATATATCGCTTAGCAGGAAAATCAATAGCTATTGTTATCAACTGTGATACTGAATGCATGTTATTTCTTGCATGTACATTATTTTTTTTCTTTTTAAATTCTATGTACTCTTTCCAGTTTGAACAAAAATTTACTCTAAATTTGAAGAGGCCAGCTGCTGTGTTAGTAGACCTTTTGTCACTTTTTAAACAAAAAAACATCTATGTATAAAGAACCTGTTAACTCTTTACTACCAATGTAATATATAATGGATATTTGACAAATCATTAGAAAGAAACTTGCTGTACTATGGAAATGCTGAACATTCTTAAAATACCAAAGTCCTCCAAGTGTCAGCTTCTGCAAATTTGGAATATTTTGCTATGGTTATAGGCTCAGCAGATACTACTTGAAAAGGTTTAGAAGATGTTAGTAGAGATAAGGTTGATCATGCAGTGACAAAACACCAAAAGACAAATAACTAGGCTGCACTATGATTAGGAATTGGAAAACCTTTCATTTGAAGTCCAGTGTGAAAGGTGATGTTTCTAAAACAATTGCAATTCAGCAGATTTAGAGTCTTCACTCTGCAGATATTAGCCACAAGCAAAAAATGACCACCTTCCTCCCAACAATGCTCAGAAAATTTCAAATAAACATTAGATGACTCAAATTATTAGAGATTCAATCCAGAGTTTTATAACATCCACATGTAAAATACTGCACATCAGAAACTAAAATATATTCACTGTAAACATTTTCCAGATCAATAAAAAAACAAAAAAGCAGGTGTTCACCAAAGCAGGCTTTCTCAGTTGAAAGTATGCAACAGGGCAAAAGGATACTTTGATTACCCAACAGAGGTTCCATTTCCATATCACAGTTGCTTCTGTACAGAAGGACTAGCAAAAACTTCGGAATAGAATACACTTATGCTAGCTAACAAGGCTCATGCAAAGCATTGTAAAAATAAAATACTACCTGTCTCTTAACAACACAGCAGCCCCCCACCCCACCCCGCTCCAAAAAAGATGACACAAACATGATTGGTAAAGGCAAGACAATATGCAAGAAAGAATGGGTCTGACATTGACACAAAATCCTGTCATCAAGAAAAGGAATGTAGAGAGGCCCTGAAATACAAATATTATTTCATGATATTCAGAAAGAGTTTCCTTCTATCACAGCATCAGTAATCAAAGATAAAATACTATTTGCCTAAGTATGGTTCTTTTGCATTAACTGCGGATGAAACAGATTTCACTTGTTCTACGCTATTTTTGACAATGTTCTATCTGAAGAATTTGTTGGTTATTAAGCAGCTTCTGAACTTGATACTCAATTGCTTCTGCAGGACAAAATGTTGGTGCTGAACATTAGTAGTGTTAACATCCAGTTATGTGTTACCGCTGGAGAATATCCAAGATCCTTCTTGTCTGCTGAATGGCATCCCAGAAGAACAATGGGTAGATACTCACTCCATTGATGTTGGTCAGGGTAAGCATGCCTTGTAGCCTTAAATTGGCAGTGGAAGCATTCCACCATACCATGTGAAGCTGGATGGTAACTAGTAGTCTGAATGTGCTACACACCTAGAATTTTCGAAAGCTCATGGAAGAGCTAGGATTTGAACTGCCTACCATAGTTAGTGATGATCATGGTAGGAACACCATAACGCAATATCCAACCCAATACCAGGGCTCGTGCTACTGATTCTGCTGCAATATCACACAAAGGGATGGCTTCTGGCCAACATGTAAAACAGTCGATGCACATAAGGAGATACATAAAACATTGACTAACTGGCCAGGGTCCAACTACATTGAATTGGATGTGGCTCAAATGAGCATCCAAGATGTTGAATGTACCGAGAAGTGCACGAATGTGCTTATGCACTTTAGCTTTCTGGCAGAAAAGACAAGAACGTGACCAAGCAGTGATATCTCATCTCATATTCAGCCAAAAGAATCTAGCTGAAATGAGTTTCACTGTGGCTGAAGTTCCAGGATGCGAGAGACTATGCAGAGTGTGAAAAACAATTTGATGGTGAGTCTCTGGAACAAGAGGACATGGTGTATCTGTCGAGATGTCACATAATATTTGTGCATCAGAAGTAGGTACAGGCAGGTACTTAAATTTACAAGTCACAAATTCAGGTGAAGCAAGATCAATCGACTCTAAGGGAGGATGATCTGCAAAAAGAAGATGGAGGTTGATATAAGTGAATATCATTGGTAAACTGTGAAACAAAATTTAGGTGACGAATTTCGCAAGGTGAGTATCTGTTGGGCTTTGAACGAAATGCAAAAGTAAGTGGTGATTGGTACAGATCATAAAGTGGTAACCTTCAAGTGAGTGCTGAAAGTGTCTAACTGCCACGTACATAGCCAAAAGTTCACAGCCGAACATGCTATAGGCAATAACAGAGGAATTCAAGACAAGTTGCCCCTGGGAGCTCCTCTATGCTGATGACCTTGCTTCTCATAGCTGAGTCACTACCAGAACTAGAAAAGTTTCAGGTGTGGAAGCAAGGTCTAGAATCGAAGGGCATTTAAGCTGTAGTAACACCTGCGCATGCGTAGTCTTACGCATGCGTAGAATTAAACAAGCAAGCGTTTCCCGCTCAATTCATTCTCTTTCTCGCTGGCCAGCGATTGAGCAAGGACGTGTATTTAAAGCTGTCTCTACATCTTTCGGTCTTATACTCGACAGCTCGTTATTCTCACCTCTAAAGATGTATAACTAAAGATATGTATGTTTTACCAAGTAAATAAATGTTGTTTGAGTTGTTTAGTCTGGAGTTCAGCGTTCCGTCTATTTCTTTAATTTTTTAGTAGAAAGTCAGGTATACAATCTAAAGATGTATAACCCACTTTCTACTAAAAAGCTAACCTAGCAAAAACCAAAGTCTTAGTAAGTAGGAAGGCAGACAAATCACAAATTCCTTCAAGTAGATGGCCCTGCTCGATCTGTAGAAAAGGTGTAGGTAGAAACTCTATAAGATGTACCCAGCGTAAGCTATGGACACTTAAGAGGTGCAGCAATATCAAAGGAAGGCTAATTGGGAAGATAGTTTTTGTGTGTGGAAGATGCAT
>NC_068981.1:166764480-166811980 GCF_001194135.2 Octopus bimaculoides
GCTGTAGTAACACCTGCGCATGCGTAGTCTTACGCATGCGTAGAATTAAACAAGCAAGCGTTTCCCGCTCAATTCATTCTCTTTCTCGCTGGCCAGCGATTGAGCAAGGACGTGTATTTAAAGCTGTCTCTACATCTTTCGGTCTTATACTCGACAGCTCGTTATTCTCACCTCTAAAGATGTATAACTAAAGATATGTATGTTTTACCAAGTAAATAAATGTTGTTTGAGTTGTTTAGTCTGGAGTTCAGCGTTCCGTCTATTTCTTCAATTTTATAGTAGAAAGTCAGGTATACAATCTAAAGATGTATAACCCACTTTCTACTAAAAAGCTAACCTAGCAAAAACCAAAGTCTTAGTAAGTAGGAAGGCAGACAAATCACAAATTCCTTCAAGTAGATGGCCCTGCTCGATCTGTAGAAAAGGTGTAGGTAGAAACTCTATAAGATGTACCCAGCGTAAGCTATGGACACTTAAGAGGTGCAGCAATATCAAAGGAAGGCTAATTGGGAAGATAGTTTTTGTGTGTGGAAGATGCATAGGTGCAATAAACACCGAAGATGTACAGAAAACGGATTCCATCACATCCGTTAACTAGGTGACCAAGTCAGTTATGGGGGAGGATGCTCTGAGGGCGTAGCTGCTAGAATAAGAATAGGCTGGGCAAATTTCAGAGAGCTCCTACCTCTGCTAGTAACAAAGGACCTCTCGCTCAGAGTGGCTACACTAACCAAAACATGCATAGATGGATAACAGTTCCGCCAAAGGGAAATAGTGCTCTTACAATATAAATAAATTACTCACACACACAAAAACACGTATATATTGTACAAACACATTATTTATAACTATTCACAATAGTATGTTAAATCATTAGGGTGATCATGAGTTTGTTTTAGACATCACGACTAAGGTCAGAGTAGATTAATACGCATTCCCTTCGATGTTCTAAAATAGCTCAAATTCCATCTGCAGGGAAGGCGGTGGTATCAGTTATTTGGGGATGCAAAAGGCATTGGTGTTTGTTGACTATCTTCAAAAAATCCACACCATTCCTTTTATATTTTAAAATAGCTCAAAATTTCCTGCTGCAAGTGAGAAATTTAATTAGATAAGAATACATTTTCGAAATTATAGATTATAAGTATTACATGGTGGAGGAAATGTTTACACATTTGTTATTTCTAAACTCGAGAAGATATATAACATGCGGTTATGAACTAACGATAGTGATAAAAAAAACAAACAAATACAACATTAGAAAATAGGTATTAACCAAACTCAAAGTTCAGGTACATAGAATATACAAGTTTAACACCAGAAAAGTTAGAGCTATATAAGCGGTGCAGAAAATAAAGCCAGTAGAAAACACATAAGAAAACAGTTTCAACCGAAATTTGCCTTATTCGACCATTCTTAGGGTTATACATAGAATGTAAATGAAATTTATACTTACGATATATGTTTAAATACATTTACTTTTGCTTCAATGTATTCGAGTATCAATAAACAGTTGCTAGCTTAACAGAAAAGTAAGACAGAATGTAACAACTCACCGTTTTAAGGAATTGTTTAATCTTGTAAGAGTTATCTCTCTTAGATTTCAGACTATAATTTTAGATTTTAATTTTACTGTAACATTATGTGTCATTTGCAGCTTGGCCTTACCTAGCTTCAATTGAATTTAAGAAGGATAGCAGATCGATGACTGGCGAAGTGCAGAGGGAAGAAACGGAATGTTTTATCGATACATGAAAAAATGCTGTGAGAGTAAAGGACAAATCCTCCAGCTTGTAGCAATGATGGTTACAGTTGCTATTCATTTGGCGTTGCAACTATGGATAACAAGAAAGAAATAAAACCTGACAATCTTAGATTAAAAGAAACTGGACGTGAATTAATGATAATCAATACAGCTTGACACTTGTTAGTGGGACCGATATCGATACTCACAGAAAGTATCAAATTTGTTGTTACGTCGAGTCGATAAAGAAATATTCCGCAGTTTTTTTTTGGGGGGGGGGGGTTGTGTAGATATATATAACTGGTATTCTGTGGAATTAACGTGTAAGTGGCTGAGCACTCCACAGACACGCGTTAAAACCCCTTAACGTAGTCCTCAGCTTGACACAGAATACAAGACTAGGCCTTTGGAATACAGGTGCTCCTCATTTTTGCCAAATTAGTGAACTAGAGCAACATGAAACTAAGTATTTTGCTCAAGGACGCAACGCGCAGCCGGCTATCGAACTCACAACCTTCCGATCATAAACCGAATATTGTAACCACTAAGCTACGTGTCTTACACACACACACACACATTCATACACAAACACACACACACAATAAATACGGGGTTCTAATCTTGTGGACAGGAGAAACTAGCATTGAAGACACCACGAAGTAGGAAACCATCAATTATGACCACTGATACAAATCACCACCAAGAGAATGAATTGGTTTGTGTCGAGAGTTAGATTATAGCCTCGTTGCTGCACAAGTGAATTATGGTCATAATGCATTACAGAAGATGGTGAAAGACTTTGGGTATCAGAAAGTGTATGCAAAGTGGATTGACACTTGATTTGAAGAAGGGAAGAGTAGAAGTGTGCTCTGATCTGCTGAAAGAATTTAAAGCCAACGAAGGCACATTTTTCCAATCATGAGGATATCTTTATAATCTTTATATATATATCTTAATTTTTTTACTTTTTTCAGAATTTTTTTTTTCAAAATATGCGGGAAAATACGGAAATTATGATTCTGAAAAAAATTTCCAAAACTTTTTTGTAAAATTTTAAAAAAAAATTTTTTTTTTTTTTACTAAATACGCAGAAAAATACGGACATTATGATTCAGACAAAAGTTCAAAACATTTCTGTAGTTACGGTTAGGGTTTTAAGGTTAGGGTTAGTGTTGGGGAAAAAAGTCAAAATTGAAGAATTGGGGTGGGGGATTTCACAATGCCGATTTTTGGCAATTTTCCGGAACCTCCGTATCCGAAAGTTTTGGCAAAAAAAAAAATTAAATAAACAAATTTGGGAGAAAATGGTGTTCTTTCCTAAAAATGTCAATTTCCTTCGTTTTCTGGGATGTGGCTGTACTATGAAGAGCAAACAGTACATTGAGATAGTTTGTGCAATTTGAATTAACCTTTGTCAGTTAATAAAAAAGCTATGCTCTCTTTTCCATTACTTTTGGATCAAACTTTGTATCTCTCTCTCCCTCCATATACATGTGTGTACGTATACATCAGAAGCAACTCCAGGTTATTAGCGTCATTCGGGCTCATCACAGATTTCGCATAAGACACATGCATAAAAGATAAGAGACGTAATGCACACTACAGACTTATATGTGCACTGATAATTTAATAATTAAACAGAAATATAGTTTTAATATGTCTTCTCTCCACATCTAAGTTAAGGGTAAAAATAAAGCAACCCTGCAAAACACAACTGATCTTTACACACAGACACACAGAATAACAGCTACCAAATAACGACAGCAGAGTGCACAGCAAACATCAACGATCTGTCACTTGTGCTCTTGACGAGATGCCAGTTAGTCTTTTACACCTTCCAGGCTCGCTCATATTAGCCCAAGTTGCTGAATAATTTTTCGTTCCTTTAAGAATATTATAGAACAGAAACTTTTCATACATTGGCATTTAAATCCTAATCTCTATAGAAATTTATTGTTTCAAGAAAACATCGAATTTGAATTACTTTTAATTTTAACAATTATAGGTAACAATTCAGCCTGTAACTTCTGAGCCCGAGTCAGGTGCGTGTGAGCGATATCGAGAGAACGTCTGCTATGACTGATATTTTTTGACACATGGCATCTCTAAGACGACTGCCAGATGCTGAATGAAAATAAATGAACTGCAACCAGGCTCAATAAAAGGAACCCAAGTTATTGGCTGCAATTCCATACTTGAAGTCAATGTTGGCAGAAATTAAATCAGCTTGCAAATACACGTTCACTTTACTAAATTTACACTTGGGCTTAGTCCGAACAGCCCGAGTGGTGGAGCCGCTACTGATATATATGTGTGTGTGTGTGTCCATAAGAGTTGCGGAAGGTTGTGGATAAACCACTATTGTCCCTGATAAATAAACCAATAAACTATTATAGTCCCTGAACGTTGTTTTTTATATATACTGTCTGAAGCTAACTTTCTTCCTACACCTCAATCCCTGGATCTTACATTTATATTATCCCTAGTGAACGCTGTGTGATAGACATGGAAATGGAGAAAATTAAATTAAACTTGTCGCTCAAGGATATCCCACTTACCAACAAAACTGAGTATATGAAACTCATTCCTTGCGACAATATAACCTTTAATTTAATCAAGATATCCTTGGCCTGAAGAATAGCCGGCGGTATACACCTCGCCTGGATTTTTAACACCTCTAAGGTTCCGCCCACTATGAAACATACGTAGCCCGGATCTTACTTACTCCATTCTGTAACTCTTGTATTTTTATTCGCACACCCGGCAACCTTGGTCGCCTACCGTATATTATAAAAAGAACTTTTTTCAGCTTATCGTTCTTCAATATGAAAAAAATCCACAACCTTCCGTCTCAATAAACCACTACTGTCCCTGATTTTTTTTTTAATATGGATTGCTTAAAGCTGACTTTCTTACCACACCTCAATCCTTGGATCTTACATTTATATTATACACACACACATAATTAGAAAGTAATGTAAATAAAACATTACAGGGGATATTTTATAAATAATCAAGATTATTTATGAATATATGAATGGCCAAACATGTTATCATAAAATACATAGAAGAACGTTTATAATGAACAAGTCACAATTATAACTACGAGGGTTTCAAAACCCTTACATGTTATAAATAGCAGCCAAAACCGCTATAAAGCCATTTTATCATTCATATTATATTTCTTCGCAATAAAACTGTCAGCGAGCGACATGACAAATAGAATCCACAACTTAAAAGTAATTGGTTAATTCCCTATTGCAATTTTGACGTTAGGGACCTCTTAAGGGGCCCATTCGTCTCGTCAGGGGAAATATTCCTATAAATAGAAAATCAAAACAGGACTTTACCTTGGGGCTAGCATGAATCCCGACTGGCAAGAGAAATGCTTCAACCTCTGTCTACACATTCAAGTTTTGAATTTAAATGCCATTCACAGCGTTTATGTGAAAAGACCGGTAAACTGGAGCCACGGCAAAATCACCAGATATGAGTTGGGGAAAATTAAATAATTAGAAAGTAATGTAATAAAACATTACGGAGGATATTTTATAAATAATTAAGATTATTTATGAATATATCAATGGCCAAATATGTTATCATAAAATACATAGAAGAAGAACGTTTATAATTATGAATAAGTCACAATTATAACCAAGAGGTCCCTAATGAAATTGCAATAGGGAATTAACCAGTTATTTTTAAGTTGTGGATTCTATTTGTTATGTCACCAGCAGACAGTTTTTATTGTGAAGAGATATAATATGAGTGATAAAATGGCTTTATAGCGGTTTTGGCTGCTATTTATAACATGTAAGGGTTTTGAAACCCTCTTAGTTAAAATTGTGACTTGTTCATAATTATAAACGTTCTTCTATGTATTTTATGATAACATGTTTGGCCATTGATATATTCATAAATAATCTTAATTATTTATAATATATCTTCCATAATGTTTTATTACATTACTTTCTAATTATTTAATTTTCCCCAACTCATATCTGGTGATTTTGCCGTGGCTCCAGTTCACCAGTCTTTTCACATAAACGCTGTGCATGGCATTTAAATTCAAAACTTGAATGTGTAGATAGAGGTTGAAACATTTCTCTTGCCTGTCAGGATTCATGCTAGTCCCAAATTAAAGTCTTGTTTTGATTTCTGTTTATAGGAATATTTCCCCTGACGAGATGAATGGGTCCCTTAAGAGGTCCCTATCGTCGAAATTGCAATAAGGAACTATTCAGTTATTTTTAAGTTGTAGATTCTATTTGTCATGTCGTCTAAAGACAGTTTTTATTGTGAAGAGATATAATATGAGTGAAAAAAATGGCTTTATAGCGGTTTTGGCTGCTATTTCTAACATAAGGGTTTTGAAACCCTCTTAGTTATAACTGTGACTTGTTCATAATTATAAACGCTCTATATATATAAATATATATAGAGAGAGAGGTAATGTAACCATCTAAGGGATAGATGTATCCATAGGCACTTCTGGTATTACCTCAGTATGTATGGTCTTTGTTATAAGGTATACGGTAGTCGATAATTTAAAAGGTAAACCGTGGCTTAATAAATATAAAGACGATAAGAAATGGAGCAATAAACAGTGAGAAGTGGATCGTTGGTGTTATAAAGTCATTCCTTAATTAAGAAGAGAGTATGTTTACAGCTGTTTCAGTATATCAAGCTGGGGTAAATTTGTATTTACCTCGTTGCAATTGATAGACATCATCGGAACGACTATATGGCAAAAATAAATAGAAAGAAAACGTGAGGAAGAGAAAGGAAAAAATGTTCGTTAATTCCTTTTTTTCCCCCCTTTCTCTTCCTCACATTATCTTTCTATTTCCTTCTATTTATTTTTGCCATATAATCGTTCCGATGATGTCTATCAATTGCAAAGAGGTAAATGCAAATTTACCCCAGCTAGATATACTGAAACAGCTGTGAACATACTCTCTTCTTAATTAAATAATGACTTTATAACACCAACGATCCACTTCTCACTGTTTATTGTTCCATTTCTTATCGCCTTACTTATATATACATATATATATATATATATATATATATATATATATATATATATATATAATCTTTGCTAGGTGAAGAATGTACAACTGAATATAAGCTAGCGGTTAGTGACTTCAGGCCTAGGGACAGAAAGATCCAGAGATGCAAGCCAATATGGAAAAGGAGGTTGTAAAAATTCAAGGATCCTTCAAATGGGCAGATATCTAAAGATGTCCTTAATGAGGCCTTTGATGAGAAGGAGGAAGAGATAGAGATGTAGAGGACAACTGGAAGTTCCTACAGGACAATCTACTAAGGACAACAGACAAAATCTGTGGTTAGAGCAAAGCCTCTGCCAGATCAAGGGAGGCATGGTGTGGAACATTGACATTGGCAGGGCCATAAAAGAGAAGAGACAGGAAAAGAGTGGGTAGCAAAGAATCATATCATAAAGCTAAAAGTCAGGCTAGATGTTAGGTTTATCTAGCTAGGGTTGAAGCAGAAAAGAATAAGTTAGCCAATGTCCTACAGTATGAAGAGCAGAAACTTGAACTGTTCTGGATTGCTAGACATTGTGTCACAGAGAATTGAGATATTGTGGGAGAGAAGTGTGTGCAGATGGATAATGGTATGCTTGCACTTAGTGATGTGGACAAGAAAGAGGCATGGAAAAGTTACTATACAAGACTGTTGAATGTGCAGAATGAATGGGATAAAAGGAGTTTCCCTCATGTGAACCCAACAGAGGGACCAGCTATCCTAGTGGACAGCAGTATGGTAGATAAGGCAATTAAAGACAGGAAAACCAGGAAAGCCCCTGGTCCATTTGGAATCACTGCTGAGATGCTCAAAATATCTCATAAGGTAGGACACAGGCAAATCACCCGTATAGTTAATCAGGTCATTCAGGAAGGTGTAATACCCAGTCACAGGCATAGCAGCATTATTGTTAGCTGCTACAGGGGTGAGGGAGATTCTTTCGATAGAAGCACTTATAGAAGCATCAAACTCTTGGACCAGGTGATGAAAATTATGGAGAGAGTTATAGCCCAATTAATTAGGAGCAGAATTAGACTAGACAAAATGCAGTTCAGCTTTGTCTGAGGGAAGAAGCACTACTGATGTTATTTTCATAGTCAGGTGTAAATACATACATACATATATTTGACACTGCAGCTCCCTATTACAACACTTTGGCAGCCAACAAGTTTACAGACCATATTGCTTTTATCATGGGACCTAACATTCACAAAAGAAAGTGCCACTGTAAAGTCATTTTCTTTGCCCCACTCTTTTCACTCAACGTCAAAAGCTGCATGGGAAAGATCTTCCTTATACTTGTGGATAAGCATTTCATGCAATCCTATAGGTACAGATGATTATTTGATAGATACATCTTAAGGGTCTCATTCAGCTGTGCACCCAGTGTAAAAAAGATTTTAGTGAATGCTCCTAAACCCTGCACAGTGGCAGGATGCTCATGTAGGGTTAATAGTGTGTGTCCAGTAGGCAGTGGATGCAACTCCAAGGCTATGGTCTACAAGGCAGAGGTGGTGTCCATCAGTAACAGCAGCAATGGTAGTGATAGCGGTAGCAATAACAACAGAAGTACCAGCAATGTGTCTGCTGATAACAGAGGCAACAGCAACAATAACAGCAGCACCACAATATAAGGATACATACACAGGAATATGTTGGAGGAATAGAGGGCTCCTTTAAGCTACTACTAAATGACCACAGGTCCTTTTTTTAGGATCTCAATTAAGCGTAACATTACGTCTTTGGCCAACTACATGTAGGGTTTAAAAGAAGAGGAAATGCCATACAAGATAAAATGGAAGTGCCTGGACCATACCTCAATGGGAGCAGATGATGTAAACTTTGCTTGACTGAGAAGGCAATAATCCTAAAAAATTTGCTTGATTCAGGAGCATTCTTAAATTTCAAAATTGAAATGTTTAGTCGGAGCCTACATGAGAGAAAATTTCTGTTGGATACATGGACTTCCCTGCTTGCTGACCAATGAACAGAAATCTTTCATAAACTGACCTTTTTCAGACATAACTAAAACTGTTCAAAGAGAGATAATCCCATCTCACTCAGAGGGAGTTTTTGCTTCAAAGAATTTCATTTCAGAGGTTTTTTTTTTTTTTCATAATCTTGCTGATCAAAATTGCATTCTTATCTCCATTAGTAAAGAGGTTATGTGCCTCTGGCCAGCAGGTCTGCTGAATTGCTTATATTGTTATGAGCATATGTATGTATGTATGTATGTATGTACTCTCAAATGCCTGGGAGGATCCCTAAAAGTAGTAAGTAGCTTCTGTTATCTGCACGTGCATGAACCATGGGATATAAATGTATTGAGAGAAAAATTGGGCATAAGAAGAATCAGATATAATGTGCAAGAGAGAAGACTGTATTCGGTTGAGCATGTGGTGCATATAAATGAGGATAGTTGTATAAAGAAGTGTCACTTACAGGAGATAGAATCTGTAAAAGAGGAAGACCCAGTGAGATATGGGATGAAGTAATGAAAATTTAATTTGGACTGTTGAGCCTCATGAAAGAGATGAGAAAGGAGTGAAAGAATTGTTTTATGCAATTCTTGGAAAGACCTATCCAGTTTTATTAGCATGATATGACAAATTCTCAAAGTATAATGTGTATGCACACAACTAGGTTCTTCACTCTATGTCCCTGTTATGTCTACAACTGCTCTTTTTCTTCCCTTTCCTTCCACCCCCAAAAAAGGGGGTCCCTCTTTTCTGAGCTACTCCCTATTGAATCCATCCCTTATCTCCCTCATTGTCCCCAGTCATATTTGCCACCCACCTCTTTTCACCATTTACTATATTCATCATCTACATATACATTTGACCACCTTCACCTTATGTTTATATTCACCTCTCACTCTCCTCCTACACTCTTGCAACTGTACCCACCACACTCCTGACTCTTCTTTATCCACATTCTCTTCAGTTCACCTTCTTGGACATGTTACCTTGAGGGTCTATTCTGGTACCTAGTCATCACTATATTTGTCTCTTTTGGACACCACTCCAGCCCCACCCTCCAATTCTAGTGACCCATGTAAAGTATAAAGTAGCCATGAATTTCCTCCACAACAATAAACCTGTTCTGTTCCTTCCATCACACTTTAATCTCTTAACCCCTCACCAATCTTCATAGAATGTCTCTCAAAGATTTTCTATATCTACAGCCTTGAGAAAAATATTATACAGTAGGGCTAGGAACTCTCACAATAACACTCCCATGCCTCTTCCTTTTTTGTGTCTGTACGACTACATGAGCCATTACCATTTCAGATACACTTCTCTCCAATGATATCTCACTTCTCTCTAGAACCCTACTTAGCAATTCAGAACATCTCACACCTCTGACTCTCATGTTGCAGAACATGTGCAATCCTCTTTCTCTCTGCCTCTTCCTTTGTTATGTATATCTAACACCTTGTTTCCTTTCTGACCATTTGATATTTTTCTTTTCAGATTACTTTCTTCCATTTATTCCAAGCCTGTCTTTAAGCATTTATGATTCTTTCTATGCTACTATTGCACCACTATGTCACCTTGCAACAGTCACAAATCTGGTCTGTAGTCCTCTGCAGGTTGTTTCACAGAAATTCCTATTTTCTCTGTTTCCTCTTTTCTGCCATAAGCATTGATCAAAGGACAGTCAAGAACTCTTGGCTCCCTCTATGTCTTCCTTCTTTAATTTGTCTTTTTCTCTGAGTCGTCCATATTCTCGAGTCACTAACTACTAATCTGTATTAGTGATACATAGCGGAAAGACTTGGCATTTAGAATTGTCTTTCTGTCTCATTTCGTGGTGAGAATAAAATATATCAACTAAGTGTCTATGCCTAATTAGTAGGTAATCAAGTGGTCGGTCAGTTTCCTGAACTTGATATCTCAAAACTTCAGAAGTTTTCATTCCTCCACATTATAAATCCAATGTATGTAGCAACACTTGCTGTCCATGTCATGCAATATAAATATAATAGAACTTCAGTAGAGAGTAATTTTTGTCCAGATTATGCTATGTATGTTTCAATAGCATGGCTATTTATTTGTTCACAATGTATTATATAATATGAGATTATATAACATGAATTAATGAATTACACAACCAAATCATCTCTTTCGAACTGTAGATAGTTCAAATCAGTCTGCAAAGACTTCAATTTGAATTCTGAGAAATATTTGGAGGGGGTTCAGTGTAATCACACAAACTATAGAAGGGGGTTGAATTAAAAGAATGGCCAATCAGCCAATGTTTTCACAGCAGTAACGATGTACATTAAGTATATGTGAGTGGTCAAATATTGCTTAGTACTTATCTATAAGTGTTTTATCAATCAGAAATTCTCTTACTGGTTTTATAGTAATAAATTACAATTCAGCTGACGCAACAATTTTGACAGGGTTTCAGTTAAAGGCAACAGATGATCCCACTGAATGTCAATAGTACTCAAGAAACAAGTATAATAGTGATAAAAATAGCAATAAAAACACTAACAACAATAATAACACAGTCACAAGTTTTCTGCTATTTGTTGACAACAAAGAAAACATTCTCTAGATATGTGTACATTATCTGTATATCCTCACACACTGACATACAGAAAGTATTCTCCTGATTTGGTCCCATTTGACTATCATCTATCCCCCAACAGTAAAAAAAAACACTTAGTTGGGAACCAGTATTGCAGAAATGACAATGTCATATCTGCTATTGATGACCTTTTTTTGACCAACAAGATGAAAGCGTCTTCTCCAATGGGATTCAAGCACTACAATACCAATGGAAGAAGTGTGTGGACTGCAAGGGGGAGTATGTTGGAAAATAAACATCATTTGAGAATATCTTGGTTAACCTTTAACATTTCAGCTGACCCTCAAAAGTTGCTCCACTAGTTTCTGGGTATAGCATCTTCCTGTGCAACCTGATTGACTACAAGGGTGATGAGGTTATATCCTTATTTGCAACAAATTATTTTGTTTCATGCAATGAGGAAGATGTTTGGCCCTGCTAGGATTGTCATAGTTAGTAGCCATCTTCAGATTTGTTTACAAATGGCCACTGGCATGATGAGATTTAAGAAAGAATACTGTTTGGGAGTGAATACTTGCTTCTCTGGAAGGGATGGTAACTCAGTATTTCATATATAGGACCTAAGAAATATAGTACCTGTGTGACAGAAAGAACATACACCTTTGCTCAAGTTGATGACTTGCAAAAGCAATTTAAATTCAGAAATAGAAATTTTCATTAAATGTATCCATCAAGACAAGTTTGTATTATCTAATTAGAGAACATGTCTTTTGCTAGGACGACCACATTACAATTCTTCAAATCAGCTTTCCATTGCATGTTAAATTTAGCATACACTCCTGCTTTTTAACATACCCATAATGTTGAAAAATGTTTGAGCTTATCTATTTACAAGATGCCAGTACACTTAAACATTCCAATAACACAGACTAAACAATTTTAATACAGTTTGGTACTTTTTACTATGTTAAACAATGGCTTCTAATTTAGGCACAAAACCAGTAATATTTGATACCATGAATCCCAGAACTTAACTGGAAAATGAGAATTCTTGAGACTTTTGTGCCTTTCCTTTTGGAGTTGGTATTAATAGCAACAAAGTGATTGGTCCATCCTCTCTGGAAGTAGAGATAACTTTAAGAAATTGATAATTTATCTTGCACCCTTATTTGTCTTTGCTGTTTAAATACCTCCCACTGACCACTCTGAATTATTTCTCTCAGCTCAAATTTATTTCAATTATATATATATTTGACTGCTTGTCATACTTATATGTATGCACGTGCATGTGTGTGAGTACTTTGCAACCTTATGAAACCTGATACAGCAGATCTATGATCAAAGATGTTCCAACTATAAAAATATTTTCTTACATCAAATGTTCTTTTTTCACTGGCATGGGATGAACGGTTTCACAGGAGCTGGCCAACTGCCTGGGCTTCGTTTGTTTTGGCATGGTTTCTATGGCTGGATGTCCTTCCCAACACCAACCACTTTACAGTGTGCTGGGTGCTTTTTACAATACACCCACAAGCTTGCAAGATTAGGATTGCTCAGCTGAAGAAGGATGAAGGAGACATGCCTGTATGCAAGAATAACCACAATTTTACTTAGCTTGACATGTCTTCTCAAGGATAGCAATCTGCCAGAAGTCTCGGTCCTTTGTCATCCTCTCTGTGAGGCCGAATGTTACAAGATCCTTTCTTAACACTTCATCTCAGATCTTCCTGAGTCTACTCCTTCCACAATTAGAGATCCTGTATCATACATACTATAACAGGCAACATTATTCAATGTGTCTTCCTTTGTTAGTGCTGTCATTTATTCTCTGGATGAGCCAGTCAAACAGATTAACATTATATACTTTTAAAGACATCAAAACTGTGTTCAACATCCATTGTTTCCCCTTTTTTTCTTCAGGCATTTTAGTATCTGTGTGCAGTCCATTATATTTTAAGGTAGTCTCAAGTTATTCTATGGCAATTTTTTTTTGGCTACTATTTCTTAAAGGTCAAGTTACTATGTAAGATGGCTTGTTTTCGCTTTTATTTCCATTTGAAATATTCTGTAAATTGTTTTGACACTTGCTGTTTAAGAATGGGATGAAAGCCATTTTGTAACATCTACACTTTATACATGAAGTGGATGTGAACACTTTCTCATTTTGAATTCTATGACAATGATTGAAGTAAGGTAATGCTTCTTGTTCAGTATTATGCTGTACATATTTACCACTTAATCTCATATAATATGAACTCTGAGTACACTTATGATGATCCAAGCCATACTAGCTATAGATCATCATCATCATAATTCTAACATCTACTTTGGGGGTAGATGAGCAGCTGGTGAGAGCCATTTAAGTCATGTGATCAGTAAGGTGAAAGTTGGCAATGAACATAGAGATGAATTTAGTGGTTCTCAGTCCCCTCTTTATTATAGTCCTCTGGCCATAACAGAAGAATTTAAGATTGGTTGCCCTTTGGAACTCATCTATGCTGATGACCTTGTTCTTATGCCTGAATGACTATAAGAATTAGAGAGAAAATTTCAGGTGTGGAAGCAAAGACTGGAATCAAAGGGCCTTAGAGTTAACTTAGCAAAGACTAAAGTATTAGTAAGCAGGAAAGCAGACAAATTACTAATCCCTTCAAGGAAATGGCTTGATATGTAGAAAAGGGGTAGGTAGAAATTCCCTATGGTGTACCCAGTGCAAGCTATTGACACATAAGAGGTGCAATTGAATCACAGGTAGGCTAACAGAAAAAATAGTCTGTGTGTATGGCAAGTATGCAGGTACAATAAACACAAAGAACATACAGGAAACAGACTTCCTCTAATGTCCAGAGGGATCCTTAGAGGTAGTAAAGTTTCTGTTACCTAGGTGATCAAATTACCAGTGAAGGAGATTGATCTGAAAGCATAGTTACTAGAATAACTTGTCGGGTAAAATTCAGAGAGCTATTACCTACGTTAGTTAAAAATGGCCTCTCTCTCGCTCAAAGTCAAAAGTAGAGTGTGTGAAGCCTGTGTATGGACAGCTATACTACATGGCAGTGAAACATGGGCTATGACTGCATGCAAAGGCCTAAAAGAAATGAAGCTAGCATGCCTCGCTGGATGTGCTATGTCAGTGTGTATGTACGACAAAGTGTAAATGTCTGAAGAGATAAATTGGGTATAAGAGACATCAGATGTAGTGTGCAAGAGTGTTGAGCATACAATAACAAGATTGTAGTTTTGATTCACTCAGCTGTAAATGAGTGACCCTGCTATGGACTGGCATCCTATGAAGTGGGAAATGGCATGGAAACTGGGTAACTAGTTCTATGAATCCTACAACTCAAGACAGTTCTTATATACTATTGTATAGTACAGAATACCATTGGAACAAAATGGATAATAAGAAAACTTAATATCTAAAAACATAATGCCATGATGACACCAAGTAGGAGATTTCAGAGAAATAAGAATATTATAAACAGAAGACTAATAATTTATTACTTTAATTTTTAATTTTCTCATTTAAACTTTAGCTATACATAAATGTTGAAATAATTTCTCCCTAAAGATGTAAATGTCAGCAAATAGCTTCTTGCATTATGTCCAAATACTCATTACCTATTGCTGATATTTAAACAAATATCAACATATAGTTATTTTTCTGTATTTTAAAAAAAATAGTTATATAACCATCTATAAATAAGGCAATACAACTTTTCATGAGACATATTTTAATAACTGAACATTTTGTATGAAAGAATAATTTTTTAAATATTTTCAATCAGAATTTTGGAGTAATTTAATGCAACAAGAGAATAAAATCTTCAAATAACCATCACTAGAGATTTCTTTTTAAATTTCATGTTGAAGGGAAGGTAAATAAATGTTCATTATATTTAAACTTCTTTCTTCCAATTTATCTCTTCCATTAAAGAAATACTTTACCATCACCTTAGTTTATACAGAAAAATGTGTGTGTGTGTGTGTGTGTGTGTGTGTGCATATATATATATATATATACACATATATATATATATATATATATATATATAGATAGATAGAGAGAGAGTGTGTGTGTGTGTGAGAGAGAGAGTGTGTGTGAGAGAGTGAGTGTGTGTGAGAGAGTGAGTGAGTGTGTGTGAGAGAGTGAGTATATGTGTGAGAGAGAGAGGGATAACTATTCAGATGCTGTTCAACTGAGCAAACAACTGAATGCCTATCATCAAAGTTGGAGGAGGATCCATCAACTATATATGTTATATATAATTAACAATTCTTTGAATTTGTAATACGAATATTACTGAATTACACTCCTAAAATAGATAAAAGAAATTTCTGTGATTAGAATAAAGAGCAATGAAAACAACAATGTTTTAACTAGTAATGTAATAAATGATAGGAATACTATTTCATCATCAAATATATGGTCATTGGATAATCTTTTCCCCCATATTTCTGGTAATTTGTTTTTCTTCTTTTTTGTTAATCCCTCTCAAGGCCTTTTATTTACAGTTGGACCTAATAACGAAACAGACAACCATAATATGATGTCATTGCAACAGAGAGATGTGAACTATCTCAAGCTACCAAAACAATAACATTGTAGCAATAAAGTATTTATGATATATTTCTATAGTAAACAGTATGGAAAATTATTAAATTTAAAAAAAAAAAAGATGAATAATGTTTACTACTCTGCAACTCTATAAGAGCTAGTTACAAAGCTAGTAACATAAAATCTGATAAAATTATTTTTACAATTACTTAGATTTTTCAGAGAAAAGTAATTTACATTCTATAGACTTCTTTCATTGTATTTTTGCTATGTATATATATATATATATATATATATATATATATATATATATATATTTCCATAACCAGTTTAGCATTTTTACTTGGCAAGAACTTGGAAAAATCTTTCCAGAAATACTGAGAATACTGGCATAGACCCTGGGCACTGTCTACAATGAAAACAGATTTCAAGATGGAAGACGTTTTGGATTTTAATATCATCAGTTAGAAAATTTATCAAAAATGGAAAACTTTGCCTCCAAAATAATATGTCAATCACTTAATGTACATATATGAACAACTGCATAAGGAATGAAACATAGGGAAACTAAACAGGTAGCAAGGCATTTTTTTTTATTCAGTGATATTGTTAAATTTATACTAGTAGCCAGAGAACAATTTTTCTTTAGGGGGAGGAAAAAAAGAGAAAGAAAGAATCTGTTTCACCTGAACAAAGTTTTTTTTCAATGCTTCAACGCTCAAACGTATACATGATCATATATCTGTACTGGCTTTTATGTTGAATTATATGAAGCTAACTTAGAATAAGAAGCAATGTACATGTGTGCCATATATCTAACATTTTCAACTTTTGTATCAAGTCTGTGTCAGTATTCATGTGAAGTGTGTGAGTGTTTGGGTATGCATGTGTACACCAGTTAGGAATAATAGTAGACAGTAGTGTCTTTGCTTGTCAAACAATCTCTTGTTGATATAAAAAATTACATTTATTACAGCCTTCCATTTCATGGAATGATAGATTCCCAATGAAAATTTTCTTTCTTTTTTGGTTTGTTATATATATATATATGTATGTGTATATATATATATATATACATTAAAAATTTTTGCACATGCGGTATATTTCTAGTGTTGTTTACAACAGAAGAAAAACTGGTTTCTGTTAGCTGAGAAGGTTTCGAATTTCTTTATGAATGTGGCAGAGGAAGTCAACATAAGAAGCTGAGCCATTCATGCCTTTGTCTTCCACAAGGAAGTGATTGAACCACGGCTCCAATTTGTCTCGCTGTCGAACAATAATCAACTGAAAAACAAAATTATAAATTTGTTAAAAGTATAAATGATGTTGGTGACAAGAAATGAATTTGTTTCATTTTCACCCATCTATGTAATGTCTTTTATCTATTGTAGCAAATTAAAAAGAAAAAAGAAAAAGAAAAGACACAGTGAACATGTTGATAAAGCTTTCTAAGTGAAAAGTTTTTTCAATTATATCCCATCCTATCTCAATACTTAACCACCCTTGTCACCTCAGGTGTTTTTAGCAGAGTCTACTCTGTTACTAGTATTCAAGCCAGTTTTCTAGTTTGAGGATATCTTCCACTAGT
The DNA here is from genome assembly GCF_001194135.2 of Octopus bimaculoides. Taxonomy (NCBI): domain Eukaryota; kingdom Metazoa; phylum Mollusca; class Cephalopoda; order Octopoda; family Octopodidae; genus Octopus; species Octopus bimaculoides. The sequence goes on from NC_068981.1 coordinate 166,781,962, forward strand.
TTTGGAGGCCATATAATGAGACATGGGCACTGCTTTCCTTTCTAAAAACAGAAGATAAAAAAAAAAGGAACTGCAGTTATGATAAGTAAAGAGAACTATTGGGTCAGAGGTGGCAGGCAAAAATAACTGGATACAGACATGATTTGGTGATTTCTTAGTTATAAGCACAAATTCACACTTTGAAACTCTGCCAAATCAGACTGGAGCCTGGTGTTGCCATCCGGTTTCACCAGTCCTCAGTCAAATCGTCCAACCCATGCTAGCATGGAAAGCGGACGTTAAACGATGATGATGATGATGATGATGATGATATGAATGAGAAGTGTGTTACAACTGGGCGGTTTGAGCTAACAAACTAAACAGATAGCACTGCATGACACTGTACTAATTGGCGAGGACAAGTACTGGAGAATGACCCAAGTACTGAAGAATGACCCAAATACTGAAGAATGACCCAAGATGCCTGGAACCTTGTACTCAAGAAGACCTGTACTCTGCAGCAGAAGTGTTTAGACCAGTCCCCCTGGTAGTGAAGATTGACCTGCAAGAGTCTCGTGCCAGTGCCATGTAAAAAGCACTCATAGCGGTGCCATGTTAAAGCACCCATGAAGTGCCACGTAAAAGTATCCAGCACACACTGTCAAGTGGTTGGTGTTAGGAAGGGCGTCCAACCCATGCCACAGACAATGGACGTATGATGATGATTTAAATTATATATATATATATGGCGTTAGGAAGGGCATCCAGCTGTAGAAACTCTGCCAAATCAGATTGGAGCCTGGTGTAGCCATCTGGTTCACCAGTCCTCAGTGAAATCGTCCAACCCATGCTAGCATGGAAAGCGGACGTTAAATGATAATGATGATATACATATATATATATATATATATATATAATCACAACAACTTAAAAACAAATCTCCACACTATGTTAGTTGTACTTGTTTTAGCAACCAATATATAGGCCAGCAAAGTTTTAAATCGTAGCATGCAACATAGTTTACATTAAACTTTACTACAGAGCATATCCATAGATTTTGGTTATCACTGCATTTATAAATTGAGTGATTAGAAAAATTGCTTTCTAACCATGCAATCTTGGGTTCAGTCCCAGTGCATGGTATTTTGGGCAAGTGTCTTCTATAGCCCCAGGCTAACCAAAACCTTGGGAATGGATTTGGTAGATGAAAACTTTGAGAAGTCTATCATATATGTGCGTTTGTGTGTGTACTTTTGTCTTGACATCATGTAATGACTGTAAATGTCCATTTTGATATCTGGTCTTGGGGAAATATTGCCTTACTTGGAAACAGGTATAAGTTGGTGACAGGAAAAGCATCCGGCCATAGAAAAATCTGCCTCAACAAAATTCCCTGATATCTATGTAACCATGGAAAGATAGATGTTAAACAATGATGATGAGATACATTAGGCAATCTTAAAGAACTGGCACATCAGTAATTTACATATTAGTTAATGACAAGTGCTTCAAGTCTCTGATAATTGATTATTTGTGCAGTCAAATATAACCCATCACAAATTGTACAGGAAAGATGAAATTTCAACAAAATGAATCAACATCAAAAAGACAATTTAAAATGTCAACCAAACATGGCTGTGTGGTAAGAAACTTGCTTCTCAACTACATGATTTAGGGTTCAGTCCCACTGTGTCGGACCTTGGGCAAGTGTCTTCTACTATAGCCTCAGACCAACCAAAACCTTGTGAGTGAATTTGGTAGACAGAAACTGAAAGAAGTCCATCGTATATATGTCTATATATCTATATGTGTGTGTCTTTGTGTCTATGATTACCCCACTACCACCACTTGAAAACCGGTGCTGGTGTGTTTATGCTCCCATAACTTAGTGGTTCAACAAAATAGAATGATAGAATAAATACCAGCCTTTTAAAAAATAAGTACTGGGATTGATACATTTGACTCCAAATTCTTCGAGGCAGTGCCCCAGTATGGGTGCAGTCTAATGACTGAAACAAGATAAAAGGTAAAAGATAAAGAAATGGCTTACCTTCATTTGTCTGCTGCGTTCCTGTTGTACTATCCTAATAATTGAACGTATTCGCTGTGATAAAGGATTATCCAATTCTATCAACTTGCACTGAAAAGGAAAAGAGAAAAAAAACCAAACATTTATATTTGCTTTCTGATTGGATACAGTAGAAAGAAAATAACTATATTTCATAAACAAGTTAATCTTTGAAGTGAATAAATTATATAATACAGAGAGAGAGAGAGAGAGACAAACAAAGGATAGAAACATCTATACTGTTTTAACTTATTACAAAGAATTTAACTTATTACTAAGAATTTAATTTCTTACTACAAAATTATGTTTATTTAATTTTTTTTTTTTGTCTTTTTAGAAATCTGAAAAAGAATTATACTTAGAATTTCAAAATCTAAATTATAATGAACAAAAAGATAAAAATAAATGCATAAAAGTAATAATAACAATGATGACTTTATTTAGTATGTAACTAAACTTATAAGAGAAATGGGTAATTCTGTTAGGCATGCCTTTCCTAGGGGCAATGGTGGAATATATAAAGTATTTTTAACAGAAAATCAAAGAAAGTGTGTAGCAGATTCCATTCAATAAGAACTTACTGTCACACCGCATTCATACTATCAATAATAATAGCAAACAAGCATTAAGAGAGAGACTATCTCATCAGCTGACTAGCTAGAAACAGCAGCCAAACCTCCCTTAAATCACACATACTATGGTATTAGAATATAAAGGAAATATTGGACAATGTAGCCAAAGGTGAGCTGGTCACCTCAAAAGACAGCTTCACCAGGGTTCAGATGACACTAAACAAACCATAAGTTTCTTCCATAAATATATATATTAAAAAAAAGGGGGCAATTTTTTAGGAAGAATCGACAGTGTGACCTTCCCAAAGACTATAAATAACTTAAAGCAGTCAATTAGGCATTGAAACTGGGTCACACCAGCAACATGTCACCTGTCATTAATAATTACTCAAAATATATAAAGGACATGAAACAAAGAGTGTTGTACATTCCTTTCCTAAAGGTACAAAGTAAAACAATTAAAAAAAGGGTCAAAATTAATTTGTCTTGACAAACCATGAACATATAAATGAACTAAAAGCTCTCTACCTAATAATAATTTCTTAAAAGGCATAATTTCAGTTGTTCAAAGGGAATATATTTATTTCTATCGATGTTTTATCAAAGATTCTTATTTTCTCTTAACTGATATACAATTACTTCTATAGATATAAATCACAAATAATTTCAGCAACAGATTTACTTGAGTGAATCAAGTTGGTATATTACAAGCACTTACTTTATCATGCCCTCACAATAAGTTAACCCCTAAAAGTGGACACAGAGAGACAGAACTAAATACTGAAAGGCATTTCCAACTCCAAATTGAACAGTGAAACATGAAGAAACTGATGAAGGTTTACATTAGCAAATAGCTAGTAGAAAACTTTTACAAAGTGGAATAAATCAGTTTGTTATGAAGACATTTTCGACAGCACACATGATCAGAGAAAGACAAAATGTTCTCGTGATCATTTCATCTTTCTTTGATGAAGGGTCCTGTCTGAAATGTTAGATTTATCTTCTTCATGACAAACTTATTTATTTCACTTGATGAACTTTTGCTCAATCCAATCTGTGACAATTGAAGCACTTCAGAATTCACTCTCTGCCCACATTTCCCCCTCCAGGTTAGCAATCAAGCTGAGCATCAACTGCATCTACTTCCCCAATCTGAGAGGAAAGGTCATAGGCACTGCTTCTTGTCTTTCCACACCAAACAAGAGGGAGAGAAGTGAGGTGACTGTCAAGATATGTACAATTTTTTATTGTTGAAATTGTTAGAGAATTAAAGCCACTTAAATTAAAAAGACAATCTTTTTTTCTTTCAATAAATTCATGAACTTAATGTGCCTAGAATAAATTTTAAAACAGGTATATTAGTTATAAATCTAACTAAAACTGGAGCACAAACAGACACTTTCTTCCACACCATACACACAGTTTTCCAAAGCATCTGAAAAGAGAAGAGCAATTAGACTGAAATTGTAGAAGTACTTTGTCAATATCGATCTGGGCAGCACTTTGTACTCCAAACACCATTTGCACCCATTCAGGACTTACATTGTGGCCAAGCCACAAGTACATTGTTAATCCATTTTCTGTGAACAGAACAGAAAGAAACAAAGGTATAATAAAACTCTTTAAAAACACAAACAAGATGATACATACATACATATATATATATATATATATATATATATATATGCATATGTGGGTACAGGACATCAAAACATAAACATGAAATACAAAGACAAACTTGGGTATGCAAACGAGAGAAACAAATGGAAAACAAGACAAGTAACATAAAGAATGACCCTTCATCAGTTGTTGGCTGTCCATCTACTACTCATTTCGAGCATTTAACGATAATACGAGGCTCCAAAAGGCAGTTGCTCCTGCGAAGCAAAATAAAATTTGGGATTTGCGGAGGGTCAAAGTTGGTAACAAAAACAGGACAGAGAAGACATACAACAAACATGGAGGGCCGTTAGGCCAGACAAGATAAGGTAGTGAATGCTGTAGGAATATTGTCTTTGACAACAGAAAAGATAGAAGAGGAGACAGATAAGAGTGTGTCTAGTCTGTATGACAGACTGAAGGAAAAGAAATATGGACATTGGTCATGTGTAAGCAAGGAGAAGGAGAGATGAACAGATAGAAAACAGTGAAGGGGAGAAAAAAGAATTAGAGAAAGGATGAGAGAGAACAGTACAGGGTAGAGTCGCATCAAAATTAAGATAAACTTACTTAGAAATGGATGCGTGGCATTCAATCATATAATATAAATAACATATATATATATATATATATATATATATATATATATATATATATATATGCATTTATGGGTACAGGACATCACAAAACGTAAATAACATGAAATACGAAATATGTAAACAATATGAAATACGAAGACAAACTTGGGTATGCAAGCAATGAGAGAAACAAATGGAAAACAAGACAAGTAGCATAAATATATATATATATACACACACACACATATACAAAGATGTCTATGTAGATATACAAACCTGTGTGTATGTGTGAGTGTGTTTATATATATGTATATATGTTTATATTCATTGGAGCTGATAACTGGTCTCCTACTACTACATATTCATTTAAGTGAACATATAAACATAAGAAACAATAGCAAAGAAGTAAATCATCAATTCCAAATGAATAAATATATAAATAAGTTACACAGCATATGTTCAGTAACTTCCCCCCTCGATTTATGCACCCAAATGCATATTTAGATATGTGTGAGATGCATGTGTGTACACATATGTTCTTTTAAAGAATGTGTTCTAGTCATGTTTCAATATCAGCAAGAAACTGTGACCATGTTGTTGTTAGACATGTAAGTCTTTCATGCAACTGAATTTTTACAGCTTTCCTGTTAAGGTGAAACAAGCAGTGCAATAGTTAATGAAAGATTTGAACCTATCTCCCACATTAAGTAAAGAATAATCTTGTTTTCACTGTAATCATGTCTACTTTGCTTTACAATCAACTTTTTCATAGACCGATTTTTTTTTCTTCATATATGAAAATTTATATAATAATTTTTTTCTAATTTTGGTACAAGGTGAGCAACTGAGGAGAGGGGCAAGTTGACTTCACTGATCCCAGTGCTTTACTAGTACTTTATTTTGTTGACCCTCAAAAGATGAAAAACAAAGTTGATCTTGATTTTTGCTCACAGAACATAAAAACATAAAAAGAGCTGCTAAGTGTTTTGTCTGGTACTGTAATGATTCTGCCAGCTGGCCAACTTGCTGCTGAAGTCAACCTTAATGGAATTTCAGCTCAGAACTTGAAGACAGATGAAATGCAGTTAAGCATTTTGCCCAGCATGCTAACGATTCTGCCAGCTTGCTACCATAATAATAATAATACTAATGGAAACTATTGATCTGTTGTATATTAATAACATGATAGTGAGGTATGAATGAGAAAGAACTTGAATGTTGGCTAGATAGATAATAAGAAAGCCAATGATAAATGTTTCACGCTGTTGGTTCTTGGCGTTCCTGAGAACACTTGGGATCAATGAGAAGATTAACAGATTTTTATTTAGAAAAGAACTGAAATCATGGGAAGTAGAACTAAAATGCGGAGATGAATCATCTGGTAATACGAAAATTCACAGGGGGATAGATATTCTATCTCTTAAGCGAATGCAGTAAGCTAACAGAGGAAGAGAATAAATACAGGCATAACTATCAGTAAAAGAGGGCATTGGGGTATTAGCTAAATGTGTGGTTTCAAAGTGGTATGAATATGAACCAGAGGCAGAGATGGGGAATAATAATTACAAGGGTTTATGGGATTTCTTATGTAGACTGATCTTAAAATTGAAGCAGGTGGACTAGATATGACAGCAGACAACAGAAAAAATCCAAAATAAAACAGTGTAAGATTATAGACTTTGTTAAATCATATGATAACAGAGTTGATACAAAAAAAAATTGAAAAGTATCAAGGTCTAGTGAGATAGATGAAATTGTGACAGATAACACTCAACTGCTCCCTAAGAGGATGAAATTAAGGCATGCACTGTCAACCTGCAGAAAAGTGCAATCCTAAGAAAGAGTCTCGAGATTTGAGAGGACCTCTTGTTACAAAGCCTCAAGACAATTTTCCTGCTAACAAAAGTAGCATGTAATAGCTTGATAACACTACTAACAATAAATTACCATTATTACTACTACTACTACTACTGGTTGCAAGATGGCAAAACTGTTAGCACACTGGACAAAATGCTAAGCAGCATTTCATTTATCTTCATGTTCTGAGCTCAAATTCCACCAAGGTTGATTTTGCCTTTCATCCTTTCAGGGTTGATAAGATAAGTAGAAGTTTTGTACTTTGGGGATGAGAGAAGGTAGGGTTGATGTAACTGACTTCTCCTCCCTGCCTTCTAAAACTGCTGGCCCTGTGCCAAAGTTTGAAACCAGTATTATTATTATTATTATTATTATTATTATTATTATTATTATTATTATTATCACCAAAAACTGTCTTTGGATCTATTTGTGCCATATTCCTGGAAAATAACTTCTATTTATTCATGCCAGACCATCCCTAAATGCAACTGAAATTTTGAAGGTAAAAATAGTCTCTTTCTGCCAGAAAATAGATATATTTATTTAGTGCTGTGGCAGTTGTTTATAGAACTGAATGTCCTTCTTACTGGTAGCTACTTGATTGTGAGGCAAGAGTGGAAAATGTCGTTATCATCAGCCTGGCAAACTAAGGCGAGTAGTGTTATACAAGCTAGTCAAAGGACATCACAATGACTGTTATAAGGTTTGAATTCATGGCTTTATGATTAGCATTCCTTCACAATAAAGGTATTGTTACTGTGATTCTGTTTTCACTAATAGTTTTACACTCAGAACTGGACGATTTTTAAAAAAAATTCAAATCTTTGCATATTGTTGGCGCAAGTATTCTAATAGCAAAGTGTGCATGTAACTGTTAATCATCCAACATGTAACTTGTGTCAGTCAGTCAGGTTTAGAAAGGTAATGCACAGATTATTTATTGGCTGTAGTAAATTTTGAACTCATGACTATGTGGTCAGTAATGCAGCACCTACTTTAACTCTTTTGATTCCAACCTATCTGAAACTTCCTTTGGTCCTATGATAGAAACTTTTTGCTTTGAAGTGGTTTAAGTTAAAACTGTCCATCAAAATTTCATGTCAAATCATGTTCCAAACACTAGCATAATAATGAGAAAGTTATTTTACTAAATTCCTTCTTTATATTTAAAATTAATAGAAACAAAAACTGTATTTCAATAAAAATATGATAATAAAAGGTCTAAAGCACTGCAGTAGAGGTTAATATCCAAAAACATATGAAATTTACAAATTATTAATGAGTTAATATATTTTGTTTAAAGTGTTGAATAAATTCTAACATTGTTATAATGTTTAAAGTTGCATTACAGTATAGCATGGGGGAGACAGCAGCTTGATTACTGACCAAGAAGACATGGGCTCAAACTTTGCTTTATAACATAATATTGTATTTTTAAGCAAGGTACATTATTTCGAGTTAATGTTAGCTGTTAATTAATGGAGATTGATTAAAAGTTTTTGGTACAGAAACAGGGTACCAACTTAAAGATGTTAAAGATATATGTTCTATAATTACAAAGTCATGGTATATTGTAAAAAAAAAAAAAAAGGGCGATGATGAGGAATTGTTGAAGGATATGATGATGTAGGAGGACATGGTGATGTGGTATTGTGGGAGGATATGGTGATGTGCAAATAGAATGGTTATTCAGCATTCTATAAGATGGGGGTCAAGTGAAATTGTAGAGTGGACAGAGTGGTGTCATGCAATTTCAGAAAGAGATCAAATATATCATTGTTGAGTAGGAAGGGCAATGTTGTGGCATTGTAGAGATATAGCTATGTTGTGGCATTGTAGAGATGGTAGGGTCATGTTGAGATTACATTGTTTGATACCATACATACCAAGGAAATAAATTCCATTGTCATCAAGCCTTTCTAGGGAACACCGTACAGCTTTTGGTAAATAGTCTTCAACCAATTCATCTGATATTGATTCATCAATATGATGCTGAAAAACAAAAATAACATTTATTTGAAACTACTACCTGCAGGAAAGGAAATTAAATCAACCAAAAGACTGAAATTAAACAGTAAGAAACACTATTTCTATTCATTGTCAAACAAAACTGCATGTCAAGTTGAGATAGTTGAGGTTTTAGGTTGAAAACTAAAGCAAAAAAATGACCCCTTTCAAAGAACTGAGAGGCAGTTTTAATTTACTAAAGCAATTAGCATCAGAAGAAAAAAACCTTCAACCATGGAAATATAAAGAATACTGTAGCCATTTGATCAATAAAAATAAATAAGAAAATTCACTGTAAGATAAATACCATGTTCTTAAAATGTTAGCACAAGATCTTGTTTCATTATGGTCAGATAAGCTGGAAAATAGATAGTGGTACAAGCAAGGAATAACTTTTAGTATCTAATCAGTGGCACAGTAGTTGTAAGGTTAAGGACTTTGGTTATTTCTGTAGGCACTTAAAGTTAATTTTTGGTAATACTGTTGAACATCAGGTTTTTTCATATTTCATTGAAGAAAGAACTAAGTAATGAACTAAGTAAAAGATGTATATCAAACATTTTGTATGGATTTTGGTGACTGATTTGAAGAAATATTTAATTAGGGAGTCGGTTTACTGTTGGAGAGTGAATATGTATTTGAAGTAATATGCTATAGTGAATGGTTGTGACTTTGATGCCAATAATCACTGTGAGGTATTTGATTCATGACTGCTTTCATTGTTTAGTAACTCAATGCTGAGTTCTATTTCTGTTGTATATGATGTCCCCACGTTTTCTTTGAAACCGTCTCTTGTTTTTATCAGGTTGAGTGTTGTGCAGTTATGGTTGTATTAGTTTATGATATTACTTAGTAAAATTGGTGTGCTATAGTTTGTATATTGTGACTGAATTAGTCCCTTGTTGGAAATGGCTCCACTGGGCTTTTTAGATGTTTGTAAAGTTTTTTTGTTCACTGATATATAATGATGATGGGCAAGTTTAAAGATGAAATTTTATAGATGTTTAACATGTGGTTGTGATAGGTGTATGGAAGTGAAAAAGGTAGATGGATAGAAGTTACTGCAGTTAGTTTAGTAAGCTATATTGATGTTAGTGTATGTTGTTTAGGATATACAGATAGTTTAGTTTGATATTATTGAGTCATCTTGTGTGCTTCCTGTAATGTATTGTACAATGTTAGAATTTTTGCCAGCAGTACAAAAAAAAGCACCCAGTACACACTGTAAAGTGATTTTTATCCCCACTTAAATGTGGATGTTTTGGCAGGGAGATGAGTCGCTGCTTTCTGTAGCAGTCAAGTGTCCATCGTTGACAAGACCAAAGAAGGTCGAAATCATGTGATCTGGTGGTCTCAGAGCTGGAGGTGGCAGGGATTTATCTCCCTGCTAGCAATATAAACAAGAGTGCATTTTGCTTCAAAAGCCAACATGAGAGTTTCTCTCATGGTATCTACCGTAATATAGTTTATTCTAAAAGAACATTTACATTTAAGTGGGGATGAATATTATCTCTCGGTATTAATGCTATTTTCTGTTGCTAATATATATTTTTTTAACAAGCACACTGTAAAGTAGTTGGTATTAGGGAAAAGCTATAAAATGCAAACCAAAGCTGTTATTGGAGCACAACACAGCTCTGTAACTTATTGGAATCACTTAAACTGTCCAACCATGGGTGTGTAATGTAGCAGAATGCATTCCCTTATTATACTAGTGAGTTTTATGTTGCTGATTTTGTCTTTAATACATACATTCAAATGTGTTATATTTGTGGAATCTTTTTAGTGGATTCTATATATGTTATAGAACTTTCAATTTAGCTTTAGATTCCAAAGAATTTTGACAGCATAATTTATGTGGACACATACTCAGAAGCTAATCACAATCAAACTAAAACTGTACAAGAATTTCTTTCCTTCAAAATAACAAAACAATGAGAGAATGAATATTAGAAGTATCATAAATTCAAGTATTCCAACTTATTGGAGTTTAAACTCAAGATTGAGAAGACCCTGTTTTGGGGTTCTAGCTTTACTTTTCGTTTTTTCAATTATTGCAAAAGGGATGTAGTGCGTTAAGTATTTTAAATTTACTGAAAGTCACTGGTATAAGACTGCAGCTTGTTTAGCTATGTTTGTATAACTGTTATGATTTTTTTTTATGGCTTCATCAGATGCACTATAATAACAACAATGGACTATAATAACTGTTGTAATTTAATCACCCATAGTCTGATATAATATTTCAGAATATAAAAATTCGTTTTTCAGATATCCCTAGGAAGTGATGGAGTTGCTGCTATAATCGGTTTTCCAACGGCTTTTTTTTTTACTTTGTGTGGTGTTTGATTCATATGTCTGTTTTCATTGTTTAGTAACTTATATATATTATACACAAGCACATAAACCCCTTTCCACATAATTGCTATCAACTAAATTTCATTCAAAGTTATTATTCAACCTTTGGCTCTGACAGAAAACACTTGGCCAAGATGCTGTGCAATGGGATTAAAATCAGAATCGCATGTTTACAAAGCAAACTATCTAACCACACACAGCACATACTATTTGCAAGTGTGTGAACACTGGTGCTTGGATATTTCTACTTTTACCATTTTCTTTTTGTCTAGTTTGTGCAGTCTTCATTATCTCATGTTTGGTGTTATACTGTCAATTTTTTACCATTTGCATATTGTGCTTAGCATTGCATACTGTTGTTAAAATCGAATTATTGAAGATAGTCGCAAGTCACTTGAGAGACATTTGTCTGCTAACAGTTGCAGATCAAGTGATTGCATAAGAGGATACTTTTTGGGTTCAATTTAGAAAATATTAATGTAAATCATGGCTAGTAAATTAATTAAGAACATTAGAACAGAATATCAAATGCCTAAGAGTGTATAATAAAATATTGTAAAAGACTGAATAAAGGATATAGCAAGTGGCCATAGTTAACTTACCAGAGGAAGAAGTCGAGGGTAGAAAAATACATTAGTTGATTTAACATCCATTGCATTTAACAACAACAAGCAGTAACTTCTATCATCTGTTGGAACTTCAGAGCCTGTCAGAAAATGAATAGTCACATTAGTAATTTATTACCACAATAATATTGATCTAACTGAAAAGTAAACGGGCTCTAAGTGAATCTTCATATGTGGAATTGAATGCAAGCCAAAAATGAATGCTTTCTGTTATATGTTCAATATATCTAAATATTTTATTTCATATCCTGACAGAGTTGATCTTGCCTTCAACTTAAGGACAATGGGAGGAAATCTGACAAAATAAGTACAATTAATATACACAAGATTCATTCTGCTCAATATGTCTTTCCCTTACAGAAGTCATCTTTGTGTATATTCAAAGGTCATTCTCGTAAAGTCACAAATCTCTATAATTCAAGGTGATTTATGTTTCTGTACTAGGTTTGCAAGATTCTTGATGTGAAATAGTATGTTGAAATAGATTTTGTTGTACCTTGAGAGGGTCATATTGCTCATAAAAAACATACATACATAGGTTCTAATTCACTTCTTTCATTATTGCAAGTCAATTTGTAAACCAATTTACTAATCAATTGTTAGATTAATCACATCATTGATGAGGTCACAAATATTGACAAAAGGACTATGATGGACCTAGATGATTGAGTGATTGAATGATTAATCAAACAACTGATCAGTTAGTTGGTTAAATGGCTAACTAATTAACTAATAGCAATAAAAGAAGTGCATGTGCTTATTAATGGCATAATGTCCTTCCCAAGATACAACAAAAAATTTACTTTTTTTCTCTTTTTCATTTTCACACATTCCATTCTTCATGCTGATGTGTGTGGATTGATTGAGTAAAATATGTCATTTTTTCATGAATTGTTTTGTTTTTCTCAAGTCTGGATGTCCTTTCTAATGCCATTCATTCACCTATCTTCTCTGCTCACTTTTCCTGGAAGGAACACAGGGATGGAGTCCTCAGGTACCTTCTTCATAAGATTTTATTAGAAGTTATTCTGGATTCCCAAATGTGACCAACTGAATCTTTCGATGTTATCCATCCATCTCATTCTTGGTCTACTCTCAAGGTCTCATGCTGAATGGCATGGCTTAAAGAATCCGTCTAGTGATTCTTTCCTGCAACATTCTAATCACATGTCCACAGTACTGGAACTGTAACATTTCAATCTGGAAAAGTAGTAGTTCAACCTGGAGACACTCCCTGATCTCCAGGCTATACATCCCACTGGGTAATGTTACTCCCCTTCAAGGGAGCCTCATTTCGGGTGCTTGTGTTTATGATCATACTCTTTCAGTCATTACTCAACGTTTATGATCATAGATGAAATAGGCTCAAAAGCTGAATTGAAGACACTAAGTTTGGATTTTTTTAACCAACCTCTTCTCTTCTGAGGATCAAATGCCGGAGCAGGCATATTACTGTGCCAGCACCTGCAATTCGAGCACCCAATTCAGCCTACTGCCTTTCATCACTTGTGAATATAGCCCCTAGATACTTAAACTTATTTCCTTGTCTTAGTGATATCCCACTAATATGCTGAGTGCACTGGGAGGACTATCTAATGTCACTTATTTTAAATGAGAGAGGTTTCCATTATCAGCTGCATAACAAAAGTAATTAGTGTTTCAAAAAAAGTGCACTACTTAAAAAACATGAACCTTTAACAGACTGAACAAAAGCCTCATTATCTAGACACAATGGCTCACAATGATACATTTAAAATATGTTAATTTACTTTCAACTAAATAGAGACATAAAGACTTTTGAGCTTACATTTACACAGAAATGATGATGTTTAATTCAGTTGACACACTTAACTAATTGTTTACTGCTTCAATCTAAACCAGTGCAATAAAGCCATGCTGTCATATAATACATGGCAGTAAATGTAACATGGCCCAGAGCAGACTGAAGTATGGCACATCCAATTTGAAATTTTGGGTTCATTTCCCTGTGTTCCAGTTCTTCTCGGATAATCTAGCCCAACCATGGTTGATCAAAGTCAATCAATGATCTAAACATTATTTATTTGGTAAAATATATCAAAAATTTTGTAAAAGAATATATCCAACCACTTATAGGTAAACAAAGTTTAGCTTAATTATAACATTATAGATTTCTCACACTGGTTAAACCACAATCTACAGGTGAGAGGTACAGTCAATTAAACTTATCTCAATAAATGACTGATACATGTTGTATCAGTCCTGGAGGGATGAAAAACAAAGTCAACTTTGGCAGGATTTAAAATTAAAAGGTAGACTGACAAAATTAAATACGTTTAATCCAGATCCCTACCAATTAACATATTGAAAAAATTAACATATTAATTAATTTGAATAATAATAATAAAAATGATGGTGGCCTAACATAACCATGGCCCCAAAATTAGTAAATGAGTAATCTATACATGCATTGCTTGAAATTAAGACACTAAATGTACTACTAAAAAGAAAGTCTCTTACCTCCTTGAATTGCATCGCTTTTGATAACACAGTTGGCATAAAGTGGCAATAGTTTCATACATTCTGGTAGAATGAGTTGACCAGCTGAAGATGGGTTTGCACAATTCTTTCGATAACAATGAAGAATATGAGCTACTTGGTTGGCCATGTTCTCATGGACTAGTTTTGGCGTGCTGTTCAAGATGTTTCTTATTGCTGCAATAATTCATGAAACATGAAAATATAGTGTAAATTGGAATTTTAAGAGGACTCTCGGAAAATAACTTTAGAAAAATTGAAAAGGCTATTTGTAAGAAAATTAAGTGACTGAAGTCACTAACCTTGTTTAGCCATGAAATTTATCAAAGAATCTAATTCGCAATTTCTGAACATGTCAGCAAACTGTGTGCAGCAATTTAAAGAAAGATTATGAATTCTTAGTCTTCTAAAGCCACCAACACTTGTGTATAAAATTGCAACCTGAAGAAAAGATAAAAAAAAAACAAATGTTACATGTATGTGCATGTGTGTGCATATCCATACAAGGGATATGCACACAAATTACTTAATACAAAATATAATGCTTATCTATTCACATTGTTTTAAATAAACCATGCCTTATCTCATAGCTTCAAGATTGCAATGATGTGATTGCTTATTATTAGAATGACATTATAGTGTGGTTGTGATAGGCTACAGTTAGCTTGTTTAAATATAAAAGAGGTAGAATATTTGAATATGACCAGTTTAAACACTAAAAGGTTAAGTGGATTAAGCATTAAAAATCTTCAATATGGTGAGTCTACATACTGCTCGAATTTCACCTTTAGGTAAAGTACTTAATTATTCTTGTCATCTTGATTAAAAACTGAATATACTACAAACCCTGCTGTGTTCCCACTGGATCACTTTTCTGAGGTTCAGAAGTAAATTGTTAGTTTAAGCCATTATCTGTCATCTGAACATCGTTTAACAGCCACTTTCCATGCTGTCATGGGTAGGGTGAAAAGTGGACATAAAATGATGTGCAATCTTATATTTCTAAAATGTTACATAGGCTAATGCAATATAGTGTGCACCCATGTCTTTAGACAGATAATAGCCTAAACTAATCTATAGTATCTCTTGAAAACTTTTGACTACATATGTATTTAAGACATATTAGTACCACTTGAATAGGGAACAATCTTCAAAGTCAAAAGGGTAAAAGAGTAAAGAGAAGCACCAGGTAGTATTTAAGTTTGTATCTGTGTTTAAAATCCACCAAGGACAATAAAATAATAGTAAATCTGCCCAACTAAAGTGACTACAATATTCTAGCACTCAAAATTTCAAATTCAGTTAGAAAAATCATAAAATTAAAATAATTTAAAAAAATAAAGAATCCAAGGAAACTAGAGGAGATCTGCTGGCAAAAATGAGTAAAGTTCAAATCTGTTACCTTAGAATACCAATGATTACATCCTGTCTACAACTCTTGCTTTTTAGGGTTATGATTAATAAAACATTTAAGAGAATGTCTCCAGCTAAGAGAAACAACAGTAAAATGTTGAACTCAAGTATCAATATTAAAAATATATGGTTATAACTTTTCATGATTTAACTATTATCAGCAAGTGTCCATTTAGTTAATGAACGTGATACAAGAAACAGCAATTAATAAGTATATTCATTCTGGTTTTAGAATATGTATACTATACCTCTGTGTGTTATACAAGAGAATTAAAAAAGTTGGCATCAGGATAGCCATTTGGCCATATAAGATTAACCCAAGAAGTCCTTCTGCCTAATCTATATTAGCATGGAAAAGTGGATATAAAAATGATGATGAATGACAATTTAGCATTCCAAATTTTATTTGCAATGTCAGTTAGAAAGTCCGTCCTTTACAGCACAAGTGTTAAGGTACACACCCTGGTGAAAAGGATTGGCCTCCAAGAGTTGAGTGCTTGTGCCACGTTAAAAGCACCTAGCACACACTGTGAAGTGGTTGGCATTAGGAAGGGCATCCAGCTGTAGAAACCAGGTCAAATCAGACTGGAGCCTGGTGCAGCTCTTCAGCTTGCCAGCTCTGGTCAAACTGTCCAACCCATGCTAGTATGGAAAACAGATGTTAAAGGATGATGATGATGATGATGATGATTTTAGATGAATTCCCTGTTACTTCTCAAATTAGAATGCAATGCTTTTACCTGAACATATGCTCCATCAGCTGGGTCCAATTTATCATCATGCTTTATTTCAACAGATATGGACTGGTCACTGTCAATTGCAGACAATTCTACATCTGTGGCATTTGTCATGTAGAAATTACCAAAGAAATCAACTGGTCTGATACCTGGCAAAAATATTTCATATATTGTCTAAGTGGTATTAAATAATGAAAGCATATGAGGAACATAGCAAACAAACTTTTAGATTTTGAGTATGGTTGAGTCTGCTTCCCAACCATATGGTTTAGAGTTCAGACCCAATGCATGGCTCCTAGGTAAGTTAACTTCTACTATAGCCTCAAGCCATCAAAAGGTTTGCAGGTGGATTCAGTAGACAGAAACCGAAAGACCATCACACATAAATATGAGTGTGTGTGTGTGTGTGTGTATTTGTGATCACTTGTACGAAAGTGTGACAGGTGGTATTGTGATCAGTTTCGCCTGTCAACCAACCATCTGGTCACCTTGCACCTTCAAGGCCATGTATAGGTAAGGATTAGCATGAGGTAGAACATCCAAGTATAAAACAATACCGTAAACAACAGATTCATCCAAGTCTTACAAAGCACAGAAAAAAAAACATGGAAAATGAATGAATACTGTAAAGAATTTGACAGGATTTTGAAAATTGTTTTCAACAGTTCTTGTGAAAGAAAAATAATAAGAACAAAAAAAAATCTCTGAAGAAACTGTACCTGTGCTAGTTCTTACTCGAATAATTGCATCAAATGCAGCAATTTGACAGACATTTCTCTTTAAGTCATTCATGAATCTTTCTCCATCCTGCTCAGCCTTCAAAAATAAAGCAAGAAACGGTAAATAGGCTTTCAATAATCTCACTTTTAAAAGCTTTAGAATTAAAAACAAATAAATAGCAGCGATTTTTACAAAAGGTTTTAAAAGTTCTGAATTTAGAAGAATAATTGCAAAATATGAAAAATTTTGTCACAAATGTAGATGGGATAAAAATGAAGATCTGTGAAATTACAGCTGTGCATAACTCATTAACTTTACAGAGAATACAACAAAATAATAACAAATAAATTAGAGATAAGAGACATCTAAGAGTGACTGATGTCTAGTGATGGAAGGCTTTTAATAAAAAATTATGATAAAAATAAAGCCAAATCATGGAAACAAATCAAAATATAAAAAGGAAAGGATGAGATGTTTACTCTGCCAGCCTATTGAAAGTACCATACTTAGAAGTCTTGATATTGTTTAATTTATTCTAAAATCTAACCTTTGTGAGTCATTAATTGTATTTTTGGATTAATGAAAATGGACAATAAACAAAAACTTAAATGGACAAATCTATCAAAGATATTACATATGTTAGTGTCATAGATATTGTTGCTGCTTATTTAGAAATAAAAGATTGCTAGTTTGAATTTGGCTTGGCATGACATACATATTCAGGAATAAGACATATGGCAATTAAATGACTGAAATATGCTCAAATGTTAAGGTCATTCCACTGCTTTATGTACTTCATAATATCAAGAAGAATATTAACTGTACTAATTTCACTGGTCCAGGAGGGCCTGTGAAGGCCAGAAGTACTGCCTCTTCCTTCAAATACAACAAATCAAAAAAAAAGTACCAACATTTTCTATCAAGTTGACATTTGTAATGATACAAACACACATGCCATATAGAATACTGTCTTATTTATGCTGTGCTAACAAAATGTGCAAATAAATTATTGGTGACAAAAGACCAGAACTGTTGTATTAGTATATATTTATTATTTTATAAAAGTAATGAGGGTAAAGTACATATATAAAATGCAATGCATTTAAAGTGCAATAAAAATACTTCAGACATAGACATGAAAGCATAATCCTTAGCAAAACTGCTTACCTGGAAATAACTGTACTTGTACATGTTGCCACCAGTAAGACGACACAGTTCACCAATGGTAGCTATATCAACATAAGAATTAGGGAACAAGAACAGATCAACACTACAACCAGCTGCAACACATTGTTGTCCAAGTTTGGTGTAGAAGTTCCCTTGAGGAGTGAGAAGTGTCTAAAAACAATAAAAACAAAATGTAAATCCCTAGAAAGCAAAACCCAAATTTATAATAGAAATAAGAATAGCTGTCATGTTTTTTCAACAGGATGACAAGGTTGAAAACTATTTATAAAGCAATTGTTTCAGCAGTTGTACATTAGCAATAACAATATGTAATAATGAAAACTGAATTAAAAATAATGCAGAAATATTCTAGTTAATTAATAATTTGGGCTTAAAGTTACCTTCCAATCTAATTTTACTCTACACAGCAGTATTCAAATATTTAAGAGGTTAACCTCTTCTAAGTTGGAATGACATTTTATTGATTTCATAACCAGGAAAGGCAGACCTACAATTGCCAGTTGACTTCTTACATGGATGAAAAATTGAAAATGTTTTCTATGGCTATCTAAGTAAGTACAGTTTAATGAACATGTAATAAAAGCAGTCAATGTTTTATATTCAAATGAAAAATGAGCCAACACCTAATCTACAAAGTCAAAAAACCAACACCAAAAGATAAAATTTTTAAAATTGAAATGAATTATTTTCAAAATGTCAACATAAATTGTTTTCATAAAAGTAAATCATCATTGTATTTCATTATATTTCTTTGTTTTCTGTTTTGATTAATCACTTATCCCGATATCAATGTTCATAATTAAGTAGGAAATATTTCATGATGCAAACTACCAACCAGCATTTTTACTGATTATAAATTTAACTTTAAAAACATAAACTATAAGCTGGCAATTTGTTTCAAGAACCTAAGGAAATAAATTCAAATACAAAAGCTGGGAGAGAAATAGAATAATGTCAATGAATCAGCCTGGTACTTCTGCTACAAATTCTGAGTGAGAGATGAAAAACAAAAATGATGCAAGTGGAATTTAGACTCAGAATGTAAAAGAATGCAATGGAACTAAATATTATAAGTTCACTCTCAGCCAGTTCTGTTATTCCACTCCATTTCTTGTCTGACAAACAAGAGACAAGGCAAGAGAATTTCTGAAGCAGCAGCAAAATTCACTGATCATTCAATTTCCCATTGCCAATTGTAACTGAGCAATAGCCATCAAATGAATTGAAATAAGTAAGCACTGGGTAATGTCTGAAATAGAATAATTTAAAGTAACTCAAGTTATGATTTGTTAATTCATGCAGCAGGCATCCCCAAGTATCTTAGTCATTCCTTTAAGTATTTTTTGTTTAGTCTAATAAGGATGCTACATGACCAAACTGTATAATTTAGTTAAGCTAAAATATAACTAATATTTCAGTTCAATTATAATACAATATCCAGAGAAAAGAAAAATTTGAAACCTTTAAACCTTCAAAAGAGTGGATTTGAAATTTGATTAAAATGATGCCTTAAAATAATTTGAATCATATTTCATGCTTCAAAGATACAAAATGAAAGGGAAAAAAAAAAAAAAACCCAGTCAGCAGGAGAGAGTAATTAAAATCCCCAAACCAAAAGTAATATTTTATGTAGTTTCTAATATCAAATAAGAATAAATAAAAACTAGATGAGTTATGTATACCTTTAAAGTAGTGGCATCTATCTACAAACAAAAATAATCAAATAATATCAAATTAAATAATGTATCACTGTGTGTGTGTGCGAGCGCATGCACGTGAGCTTACAGTTAAAAATAAACTATAATTAGCTGCCTATTTTGACAAAAATACAAATGATTTAGCTGAAACTAAATATGGAGAACATCAAGAAAAAAGAATCTTTCTGGACTAATTTTCAGAATAAATTCAACTGAAAATGTCAGAAGCATACAGAAAATTTCTACCAAAAATATATTCATAGAATAATTACTCAATAAAGACAATATCATTTAATGCAGTATTGACTAATAATGTATAAAAGTGTGTTTTTCAATAACTACCTTTTCTTTATCGGTACCTAGAAGTTTTCTATCATCTCTATTTTTTAATTTACCAGGAACGTCGGCAATAGGCAGTGAGGTATGGAAAAGAATAAGTTTTCCAGCACAATCAGCATTGATCAAAGCTTCCAATCCAGCTTGGATAACTGGGCCTAATATCACTTCAGTTTCCCTGGATTCTCCAAACATCTGAGGTATTTGAGAGAGTAAACTGAAAATAAAGAAATTATACCATATATTTAATGTCTACAATTGAAACATATTTTTCAAATAAATGCAAACATCCTGTATTATTATATTACTTACTACTTAAGCTTCTTAATGTCACATGGAATTTTACATCTAAATCTGAACTGGCTGATGCCATAAAGTCATGCATTATTGAGAAGTTGCTTTAGACAGCAGCAACAAACCAACACTCCTTGCTGATGTTTGCCCCTTGGGCGTGAACCATACCAGTATAAAAAGGCCTGTAAAGATCATGGTTACTTTTTGTATATCTTACTATATAATCCTTTCTAAAACAGGCATAAGGCCAGAAATTTTGAGTGAGAAAAAGTCAATTATATCAGCACCAGTACTTGACTGGCATTTTATTTTATAAACTCCGGAAGGATGGAAGATAAAGTCAACCTCAGTGAGAATTTAATTCAAAATGTAAAGAGTTGGAACAAAAATTGCAATGCCTTTTATATGACACTAACTATTCTGTTGACCAACTACTCTCCTCTCACTGAGTAATAGTAAAAAATTAATTTCATAAAACCTATCAGTTCTGAAAATTTATAAGTAACTCTATACAAGTTTCTGTGTGTTACCACAAAGATGCCAAACTTTACCAAAGGTGACACTGGAGACCATCACAGCCCTCAGGCTAGTCAGATCCTGTTGAACAATCCAATGCATACTAGCTTGGAATATTGGATGTTAAATGATGATGTGATTGTTATGAAAATGAAAATTCAAGTGAACTAGTTACTCACCTATCAATTACTGTCTCACATTCTGATAACTTGACTAAAAAGCCATCCAATAATGGCATAAATACATCTTCAATATCAGAAACTACCAACATCTGTGGTTGTGCTAATGAACCCTATAGAAAAAGTTACAGAAAAAAATGGAATTTAAGAAAGTGAACCAAAAATAGACAATTTAATTAAAATGAGTAACATAACATATATTGGAATGTTTTCCTTTTTGAAAGAAACTGACATCAAAAGATATTTTTAATAAAGGTAAAACTACAAGTAATATGATTTTTAATCAGAAGATTTCAGCTTAACAGACACCAATTCAAAATTACGAGTTATCAATGAACTTTTGAGAACAAACTTTTCCAATTTTCTACTGATATGTGAATAGATGGTAATATACTTACTTTAACATTATAAAAATGTATCTCTTTTGCATAAGTAAGAAATCCAACTCTAATTTCTGATTCTGCAGCTCCTGTTTCCCTGAATAATATATATAAAATATAAAATGTTAGTAATAAGCAAGAGTTACATTGTAAATAAGAAAATGCTGTTTGGTAATTGTAAGACATTTGAGTAGAAATCAATACAATTGTTACACGTAAAACAATTTTGAGTCTCGACCAAAATGTTAAACTATTCACAGCCCACTAACATTATTTATTTTTGAACATTATTGAATAATTTTACTTTTTATCAACTCACCAATTTGAAAAGTATTTCTTATACTGAATAATAAAAAATTCTACACAGTGATTCACTCACAAACACACTACAATGTCTGCTCCAGAGACATGTTCTACTGCTTTCTCTACCAACAGTATTACTACTATTCTGAATTAGCTGTTTATATACTTTTATTAATGCTCATTTGTAGCCCTTCCTCTCTACACTTTCTTGGCTTCTCATTAACCACTCTTCCTAGTTTTCCCCAGAATATCAACCACCTAGAATTCTTTGTATTCATATTTCTCTGCAGATAATGACAAGCTGAAAATCAACACCTCACATCAAAGTGTTTGTGAATGTTATGGGCACTATCCCCTCCCCGCACAATTCAAACTGTAAATGAAGTCCATTTACAAAAATTTGCTCAAACAAATCTGAAAAACCTTTCAAAACACAGAAAATTGAATGTTAAATACCTGGGTAAGTTAACAAGTATCTCTTTTTTTAATCTGGAGCAAATCAAATGGACCAAACCATTTCTGACACTGTTGTAGGAGACATCAATGCAAAATATAAATGCAGGACAATTGGGAGGTTTTCCATTCTGAAAGATAAAAAATAACATATTTAAAATATATTTATATTTCTTTAATAACAGAAATGAAATGCATATATTTGTCAATGAATTCCTATTAAGGAAAAATGAAAGTGAAAAAAAAAAAAGTGATCCAACATAGCTTTGTTATCATTTCTAGTGGATATCTGAAAACATGGGTTCTAGATAAAATGATTTTTGATAAGAACATTTTCTCAATATTAAGATTAAAATACAGAAAGTCATACAATTTTGAATATCTTACTAGAACAGTTTATTAATCTCTTATTAAAATGATGATTACTTCAGAAAACAGTGGTATACTTTATTTAAGGAGGAAGATTGAGGAAAAAGGAAAAAATATGAGGGTGCCTTCAATATACTTACTTTACAATAATCTTTGGTAGCTACAAATTCATAAGAACCTAAACATAATTCAGCTCTATCATAACAATCAACTCTTCGACCAGTATGGTCAAGATGTGCAAAATATTCAGAAGGAACTAAAAGTAAAAAAAAAAGAAAAAGAAAGTTGAGATCAAAGGATTGAATATAAAAGTAAATTTGTTTATAAAAATCAAAGTCAAAATGAAACTTCTTAAAATCACTATCAAGAAGATTTTAAATGATTACATTTACTTTATGTAAAAAGAGAAAAATCATCTTAAAAAAAATCAAATCTTATTTGTTAAATGACCACTATTCTAACTGAACATTCTCTTTTGTGAAAAAAAAAAGTTTGAACATAATTTCTTTTCAAATTCATATATTTCAAGATGAACTAATATATAAGAATGTGTGTTATGGCAATAGAACTATAATTGTAAGTATGTAGGAATACAACTCCTAAAAGTCAAATAACTAGAAAAAAAATGTTTAAAAAACAACTAAAATCTATCAGATAGTGACATGAACCAGTTATTCTATAATTTGAGAAAATTTTCTAATCACATTTTCTTTATTATTCTTTTTCTTATTTCTTTTCATATTTTTTCCCATGTATCTACTGAATATTTCCATTTGAAAATATATAAATTGCTGGACATTAAATGATGATGCCTGTGAAAATATTTTAATACAAGATGAGCACAATTCTTAAATGCAACTATTTTACATAAGGAAAACATACCTTCAGTGGCTGCATTACAGAATACACATTGAAATCGTCGACCACCATCAATAAACTGCATATGAGGACTCATATAAGACTTGCACCTTTTACAACGGACTGGACCAAGGTCTCCTAAATCCACAAGTGGAGGTACGTGCTATAAAAAACACACAAAGTCAGAAAAATTACGGAAGAGATCTAAAAAAAATTGGTAAAATTAAGTTGATAAAATTAAAAAGTTTCAGAGAGCTGCCCCATCTTGTAAATGTATTAAGCTTAGTTGCAGCTGTTTGTTTATATTCAGGTCAATCCTGATCAAACAGACCTATTCTAGCCATAACCACCTCCTTTTCTCAATGTATATGACAACATTATATAATGTATCCTTCATGTTTTTAAGATGGTAGGGTATGATTTGAGAGAGATTTAGCTGCTGTTTCTAGCAGGTTGAGCAAATACATTGATGCTCCCTTGTTGGCTTGTTTTAAGCTTAATATGAATTATTCTTTTCTTTTATTTGTTTCAGTCATTTGACTGCACCCATGCTGGAGCACTGTCTTTAGTTGAGCAAATAGACCCCAGGACTTATTTTGTCTCTTTTGCCAAACTGCTAAGTTACGGGGAAGTAAACACACCAACATTGGTTGTCAAGTGATGGTGGTGGTGGTGTTGGGGGACAAACACAGACACAAACATATACATATATGTATATATATATATATATATATATATACAACGGGCTTCTTTCAATTTCCCGTCTACCAAATCCACTCACAGGGCTTTGGTTGGCCCGAGCCTGTAGTAGAAGACACTTGCCCAAAGTGCCACACAGTGGACTCAACCCGGAAGCATGTGGTTGGTAAGCAAGTTACTTATCACACAGCCACTTCTGCGCCTATTACAGATGCAGATTTTGCAAAATATTTTTGGAAAATGACATAGCAGATATATTTGTAAAGAAAAATATTTTGAGTAATTCAATAAACTTTCAGGATCATTATTTCTTTGTTATTAATATCTATTTAAAATTGAAAGCAATTTTATTTCACTCATTTTTTAAAATTCAGTTAATGATAGAAGTTCATCTTTTGAGAATATTTTTGTCTTTTTTTGTTGACTGAAGGGATCAGTAAATAAAAATAAAATATAAGCAATAAAATATAACTAACCTCTTCTTTATGTAATTTTGCAAATGGAGTAATTGTCAATGCAAATGGTATATGGGAATTTTTTAGCATATCAGCTGTACAAGGAACATTATACATTGTACTCCGAATAAATCTAGGATTACTGTTACCTGAAATATAAGTAAACCATAAAAATCAACGCAGATAAAAAAGTGATTTTTTTCTTTATGAAATTTAGTACAAAAAAAATTTTGTTGGAGAATATATATTTCATAAAACTGACTCCAGTCTATACTGGTTATAGATACATGGCTTATGAACTGTTAGTAAAGTTGTTTTTGTTTATTGGCCCAGATAGGTGTCTTTTCATTTTTCTATCTCTGAACCTTGAAAATCTTAGCATGATTTGGTTCATCATTATATTTCTTCTTGTAAGCATTTAATCAGGATGAGATGCTTTTTAGTGTATTTTATATATAACATTTATATACAAAGATTGACTTGTACTAAGCTAAGTGAGTGAACAATTATCTTGTAGAGATAAAATAGCATCAAAAATAGAGTTGAGTTCCTAGTTTAACAGGGAAATCAGGATCGGAGGGTGATATGTAACACAGACACATCACTGAGCAACAAGCAATAAAGATTCTAGTTCTGTGATTCTAGCCCTGTTAGTGAGCCTGTTTTCCTTTTCTGTCTGAAATTAATGCTTATAATTTCTTATACCATTATACACTGAAACTTTCACATATAGGCACAGGCATGGTTATGTGGCTAAGAAGTTTCCTTCTCAACCACTGGATTTTGGTTCAGTCCTATTGCACAAAACCTTGGGCAAGTATCTTCAACAATAGCCCTGGGCCAACCCAAATTTTGTGTAGATTTGGTAGATGGAAATTGAAAGAAGCCTGTTGTGCATGTGCATGTTTGTAAGTGTGTTTGTATTGCTTTGTCATGAGATTGTGCACTGGTTGTGAATGAGTGTTACCATCATACAAATAGTGTCAGTCATTTGCAATCTTGCATGAAATCATATCCAGCCATTGTACTGTTCATGTTTGAAGGAGGAGAAATATTACTCTATTTGGAAACGAGTGCACCTGTTTCCAATCGTTGCTAAGCCTCACCCAGATGAGGTTTGGCAACAAGACCATAGAGAATCTGCTTCAATGAAATTCCTCTGGCCCATGCTTGTATGGGTTAGCAGAAGTTAAAACTTGAAGATATGCATTCAAGTATGCAAATAGGAGAAAAGGTGTTCTAAACTTATTAAAACTTTCATTTTCTTGTTTCTAATAAAAATCTTTAAATTGTTAGGACTTAGTATGAGTGCAGGCATGGCTATGTAAAAAAATTTGGTTTTACAGTTGCATAATTGTTGGTTTCATCTTTTTGTGCGACATCTTTGACCATTGGTTAAATTGAACAATAATGTGTGGGTGAAATTTGGTGGAAGACAGAAATTGTGCAGAAGCCTGTCATATAAAGATGTATGCATTTATGTGTCCTTCACCAATGTGTATTAGTGAATGATATTACATCAGTGAGAAAACTAAAAGAACCTGTGTTCTTCAAACAAATGTTCCTTGTAAATTTGTTCCATGTTGAGTTACAGAAACTCCATTTTCATTCTTACTGTCAGAAGTGCAATGAAACATTGACTGGCTAGTTGTAATAACAAATAAATAAAATAAAAGAGGAAGAACAGAACTTGTTATTTTTTTTTTCACAAAGTCTGAGACTAATGAGAGTAAAGGTAGGAAAAAACAGCAATCCATGTGTCATCAGCAGAAATACTAAAAATGCTTGCAGCAGAATGAACTTCACTAGAGCCAGGAACTGGAACAGCCCATTCAACAGGTTTCTGTACAGTTTCCATCTGTTCAAAGTCACACATAAGGCTTGGATTGATTTGAGGTTATGGTAGAAATTACTAGCCCAAAGTGATGTGTATTAGATTGAACACAGAATACTTAATTGCAAAATAAACTTAACCATAGGACTATGCTTTCATTTTCAGTTAACAAAATTCATTTGTTAAACATAAAAGAAAGTTTGCAAAAGAGAATATTCATTTATTCATATGTTTAATATCTGTTATTCAATAGTAGCATGGCCTGGATGGGGACTAATTTGAGGCAGCATTTTATGGCTACATGCCCATAACTTGTTTTTCAGGTAAGGGATTTTACTTGTGTTTGAAAGCACAGAATGATCAATCATCACATGAACAAGGAATATAAATATCATATCATCATTTCACTGAGGTGGTGACAAGTGAAGCCATGTAATACCAACATTTGTATATGGCTTCCACACAATTTCTGTCTACAAATTTCACTTACAAGACATTGAGTATTCCAACTGTTTATCTATACTAGTATGGTTGTACTGTGGCATATAATCATTTCCCTCAATTATGTATCATCTTATCTTTAAGAGAGATCTGTCTTGCCATTTCTTTTCTAAACTTTGCATAAAATAGAGTGGGATGCTTAAATACATAGTATCTAAAGTAATTTAAATTAAACTAAAGATGAATTTTAGTTGACAGAGAGCCAATAGTGTGTCATGAATGGTTCCTTATCTTATTTGCTTGAGCTATAAGAAACAGTGGAACTGTAAACAGATTAATATTTTCTTAGCTGCAGTACTAGGCTCAAATCTTTCCATGAATAAATTCAATATTAACAGGCATTCTATTATGTGGACAGGGACATCTCTTAACTGTTTGGTATCTTAAAAATTGGGCCAAACACCAAAACAATCGATAATAGTGAAGAATAAAAGAGAAAAAAAAATCATCACTCTAGCTGGAATAAGTATTGTAAAAAGAAATACCTTGATCCTGAGTAACAAAATTGGTTGTTATCAGAGGAGGAACTTGACCACGCACATTTGTTGTGAAAATACCACTTTTATTTTGTTTATCATCCTCAATTACTTGGATCTAAATAAACCATGATGAAAAAACAAAAACAATTATTAAATTAGAATGGTACAGAAACTGATTTCAATTATAAATAATGTAAAATTAATCCCTTAATAAAAATATCACTTAATCACTTAATGAAAATAGTACATTATATAATAAGATTCCTTATGAACTTACTGGACTGGGCATTTGGTCCGGATCCAATCTTCTCGGTTGCTGCGGTTGCATACCTGAATGGCTGCCAGTGTGGTAACCACCAGAAGGCATTTGAGACGAAGATCCAGCATAGGGTCCAGAAGATGGGGGTGCAGAAAACTGAGGTGGTGGACCAATAGATTGAGGAGGAGCCACACCATATGTACTCGAAGCTGCAGAGGAAGATGGAGGCGGCCCTTGTCCCATCATGTGAGGCTGGGGTGGTACTTGACCAAGAATTCCTGAATGTACAGGAGTGTTCATGCTTGGGGGAGCTGACCCATAGCCCTGGGATGGCTGCATATAGTTAGATTGAGAACCCATGTTAGGGCCAGAATTTGGGGCATATGAGTCCATTGGTACTTGACCAACTGGACGAGAACCAACACTGGATGTAGGGGGTGGGCCAACACTTGATTGTAGGGGTGGGCCAACATTGGGTGGGTGGAGAGGACCAGCACTGGATGGAAAAGGCGGACCAATGCTGGATGGTGGTGAAGGACCAGCATTGATCTGTTGGTTTGGTCCAATGATGGATGAAGGTGGAGGGCAATAACTGGTTTGTTGAGGTGGTCCAACATTGGTTTGTTGGGGCGGTCCAACATTGGATGGTATGG
The DNA here is from genome assembly GCF_001194135.2 of Octopus bimaculoides. Taxonomy (NCBI): domain Eukaryota; kingdom Metazoa; phylum Mollusca; class Cephalopoda; order Octopoda; family Octopodidae; genus Octopus; species Octopus bimaculoides. The sequence goes on from NC_068981.1 coordinate 166,810,506, forward strand.
GTGGACCAACATTAGTTTGTTGGGGTACACTCATGTTAGTTGGTGGAGGTGGTAAATTTCCAGTCTGGAAAAAAAAAAAGAGAAATAACAATAAATCACTTTAAAAGATAATAAAATAAATTCTGAAAAGCTCATAAATGTATTAGGACAGTATTACAGGTACAGAAATGAACAAGTGCTAATGCATTGCTAACTGGTCAAGTCCATTGTAGAGCTGCATAGAATTTTCATGTGTGTGGTTACAAAGTTCATTTCATAACCACATGGTTTCCAGTTTCATATTGCTGTATGGAACTTTGGACAAGTGTCTTCCTCTGCAACTTCAGGCTGATCAATAAAAAGTTAGAAGATTTGGTGCAAATGGGATATCAAATTCCAGCTGGCTATCTACTGCCTTCCCAGAGTAATTATTCATGAATATGTTAAGGACAGATCTATAACTCAGTGTATTTTCATATCTTCTTGGATCAGGTCGTTTTAAACATGATATTACAAACTACTAACCAGTATCTTAATAAACTGGACAGTAGAGAAGCCTCTATGTGATGACTTGACTTGCTAGAACCAGCAGCCAAGTCACATTATCCTACACTACTATCATACAAAAAGAAAAGGCATATTGGATAATGTACTTCTTTGTGTACATAAAAAACTGGATGATCATAACTGGAATCCCTTTGATCATAGGTCTGCTCAAGCAGGGTCAACCATCACATAATAATGTCATGAGTCCAACTGAAACCAACACAATACAACTACCAAGGCACTCTTTCATCTCTATGCTTCTCTACTGCTACAACAATGTTCTCTGTTCCTCTGAACTAGCAATCTGCATGTCATTTCTGCCAGAGTCCATCTGATGTACTTGCTTTCCTTACTACCTTACTCCCTATTAGAGTTCCTGCAAATGAAGCACTTTACCAGTTACACCTAAGAATTGTATCCCTCTAAAATCTCTCTCTTCCCACTTCCCTCCCATACAGAAATTTAAATTAAAGCTAATCAATACACACACACACATGCACATCAAAGGCCTCCATTGGTCAAGGTTGACCTTGCATCCATACATCTTTGCACAAGTCTAGCCAAATTTCTTTGTGAAGAAGACTGGTAGTTGCTTATGCATGTACTCTCTCCTTTCCATACCACTTATGTTATTCAAGGAAAAGACTGCCATCTTGAACCAATACAGCTTGGTACAATGTTGGCACAGGTATTGCTATCAGAATGTAAAGAGCCCAAACAGATACAACAAAGCACCTTTCCCACCTTCCATCAGTTCCACTAATCCATTGCTCTAGACTAGTACTGTTTTACTGACCCCAAAAAGATAAAAGGTAAAGTTGATCCTTGCAGAAATTGAAATTCAAAGTACAGGAGAATTGGAACAAATAGTATGAAGCTTTCTAGTTGATGCTCTAACAATTGCCAATTCACCATCCCAACTACATTGATCATTCCAGTCTGGAAGGGTT
>NC_068981.1:166816980-166820729 GCF_001194135.2 Octopus bimaculoides
CATAGTTTGCCACGTAAAAGTATCCCTCACACTCTGTAAAGTGGTTGGCATTAGGAAGGGCATCCAGCGATAGAAACCATGCCAAATCAGGAGTCTCGTGCAGTCCCCCACCCCTTGCCAGCTTTGGTCACCCTGTCCAACCCACACCAGCTTGGACAATGGACGCTAAGTGATGATGATGATATTCCATGAATTCTCTCTCTTTTTTTTATCTTTTTAGTTGTTTCAGTCATTAGACTGCAGCCATGCTGGGGCACAGCCTTGAAGGATTTTTAGCCGAATGAATTGACCCCAGTACTTATATCTTTTAAAGCCTGATACATATTCTATCGATCTTTTTTGCTGAACCATTAAGTTACAGGGACATAAACACACCAACACTGGTTGTCAAGTGTGTGTGTGTGGGGGGGGGGGCAAACACAGACAATTCATTAATAAATTACAAAGAAGAATACAGAAGAAAAACCATAACCTGTTTTAGCCATATTTTCATTTTCCACGGAACACAAGATAATGTTCAGGTCATGTTAAAATACCCAATACAAAAAAATCAATGATGATAATGATACTTAAAATTAACAAAACAAAATTCTGATGCTACGGTCTTAAAATTAGAATGGAATTTTTACTGCATACAATGCAATATCTTAGAGTAAGTTCTTTTCAAATGAATGAGTAAATGAATAAAATTTATTTCAGTTCAACATGGTCTCTTAAATGTACACTGGCTGGTAGGTAGCACATTGAAGACCACATGTTAGAATTCAATATGGATCTAAACATGAAAACTGATGAGACTGATTCTTAAAAGAAAGGAGTGAAAATCACAAAACAACAGTAGCTTTACTGAATAAATATTAAGCTTATACTTAAAATCAATTGGAGAATAAAAGATAGAAAACGTATCTCCAATATTTTCAGTATGAAAAGGACATTCAGTTCAAGTAGATATTAGATACATTTAAGGTTAAGATACAAGGTAAATAATTAGAAAATACCAACTAAAAATTTTGGCTGTTATCAGATAAGTAAAATAATAATTAGGTGCTCCCTCTTATATTCTCTTATCAGAAAGTATGAACAGTCATTTCTACAACCCATCGGTACATACAAAGAATTATGTACAGCAAAATCATTTAAGAGTTGCTTGATATCCATTTTAACTATTTTGAGATATGCCTTAAACAAATATTTTGAAATTCGTTAACACATGGTTAATTTATTTGCCTAGACATTATCTGATGGCTGAACTTAATGAAAATTTATCAAAATCTGTCTATTTTATCCCAGTTTTGACTTGTCTAAGGGATTTTACATTTGTCCTGAATAACAAACATTCAAAAATATGCTTGAAGCAGACTTCTACAAGCAGTATGTTATTTAACTGTTTTCTTTAGAGAAAAATTATAAATTCAGTATATATAGAAGCTTATTAGTCTTATCCAAACAGTCTGCACCATTTTACAAAAGTGTACTCTTTTAACACATACACACACACGTCTTACTTTTGAGTTTAGATCCTATGCCATTTATAAGTGCTTTCCCACTTATCACTATTTTCAACACACCTCATTTATCCTTTACCCTGTCTCCATGTATGTTTACTCTATCACTAATTTATTAGATACAATATTTGATCCATTAGAGGTGTGGATAGACACAGGCATGGGTGTGTGGCTGAGAAGCCTATTTACTAAACATGTGGTTTCAAGTTCAGTCTCGCTGCATGACAACCTGGGCAAGTGTCTTCTACTATAGCATTGGGCCGACCAAACCCTTGTGAATGGATTTGATAAACAGAAACTGAAAAAAGCCTGTTGTGTTGTATTGTGTGTGTGCATGAGTATGTATATACCTAATTTCTACATCATGTGATGGTGGTAAATGAGCATCACTGTCATAAAAGTGGGGCTGCTTCCTTCCAGTCTTCCATGAAAAACATGTCAAGCTATGGGAAAATGTTACCTTGCTTGGAAACAGAAGAGGGTTGTGACAAGAAGGGCATCTAGTTGTAGAAAATCAGCTTCAACAAATTCCATGTGACTCACGCAAGCATGGAAAAGTAGACTTAAATAATGATGATCATACATACACATGTGGTGTGTGTGTGTGTGTGTGTGTGTGTGTGTGTGTGTTTGTACACGCACACACACAGATCACCAGCCACTTTACATAGGATACTGAATGAATTTTATCATTGCACCAGCACTAAATATCCTTGAAAGACTAAAGGAAACTGGCAATGCTATGCCATCACCATGAGTTTGCTGACCACTTTAAAGGAGCCTACTGGGTACATTTTACCATGACAGTGGCACTAGTGAAATTGCTTTATGTCCTCTGAGTCCTCACTACTCTATGACGTGTTTGTTCACTCATGAAATAGACCAAGGTTTATAGTATTGAGATTAGCGATATAAAAAGAACCACGATGGATGGGTGGAGGTAATGAGAGAATGATGACAGGAACAGGAACAGGATAATGGGAGCAAGAGGGTCATAGATGGGAAGAGCGTGCTATTCTTAGTTATCCCAGCAAACAGCAGAAGGTGATAGAAAGTGAGAGGAGTGATGGAGATTGACAAGGTACCAAAAGCTAAGGGAAGTATCATATGTTAACACAGTAGCAACTATCTGTATCAAGAACCAAATATTGATTCTGCCAACTTTCCATCATTGCTACTACTTTCTAATGTTTATAACTTTCATTTGGTCATGTTTGCACAAGTGAAGTGATCTTGTTTAGCACTGCATGTCACCAATCATCTTGTCACCATCATAGAAGCAGGAGTCTTCATTGATGATCTTATGTGAAAATATGTCTGACCAAAGGGAAATATTACTTTGCTTGGAAGTAGATGAGAGTGGTGACAGAAGGGGTATCTGGTCAAAAATCTGCCTCAATAAATTCTTTAGGATCCCTGTAAGCAAGTGTACATACATACATATGTACACAAGACACAGCTATAGCTGTGTAGTTAAGAAGTTCAATTTCCAAGCATGTGGCTTCAAGTTTGGTCCCATGTCTACTACAACAACCTTGTGTCAGCTAATGCCTTGAGAATGAATTTACTAGACAGAAAATGTACAAAATTCATATATATATATTGTATGGCAAGAAGTTTGCCTCCCACTCATATGGTTCAGCCCCAGAGTATGGTACCTTGGGCAAGTGTCTTCTACTATAGCCTTCGGCTAATCAAAGCCTTGCGACTAGATTTGGTAGACAGAAACTGAAAGAAGCCATCGTGTGTGTGTGTGTGTGTGTGTGTGTGTGTCTTTGTCTGCTACTCCAGCTTGACAACTGGTGTTGGTGTGTCTACATCCCCATAACTTAGTAATTCAGCAAAAGAGACTGATAAATTATGCATCAAGCTTAAAAAATAAATAAGCATTGGGGTTGATTCGTCCAACTAAAATTCTTGAAGGTGGTGCCCTAGCATGGCTGCAGTCTACTCACTAAAACAAGTAAAAAAATATATGTGCCTGTATGTATCTGCGAGCATCTGGATGAGTTTTCATATTTGCACAACTTAAAAAATAAATAGATAAATAAAGATGCCAAGCCACAAATGTTAAGTATGTCTCTAAGATCATATCTTTCAAGGTTGTTTACTATTTTACTAACATATCTAAATAATTCAGAAGTAAAATGAAAAACTGAAACAGAAACATCAATATGATGAAACAGTTTGTGTTTACAAATGCTACAAACATCAGTTTGTGTGTGTGTATATATATTATTTGTA
>NC_068981.1:166820820-166822253 GCF_001194135.2 Octopus bimaculoides
TATACATACTACTACTACTACTACAAAAACACATATGTCTCAGAATCTCAGTAAACTGCTATAATAGGTAACAGCACAAAGGCATTCTTACTGTGACCTTACTGTGACCAGCCTATCTCATATAATTTATTTAATCATTTCTGTTAGGTGTTACTACAGAAGAATAAATGCTCAAGTGAGGAATTTAAAGAACCACTTGGATTTTTTTATTCCACATTCTTTTATTCTTTTACTTGTTTCAGTCATTGACTGTGGCTATGCTGGAGCACTATCTTGAGTTTTAGTCAAGCAAATTGACCCCAAGACTTATTTTTTGTAAAGCTTAGTACTTATTCTATTAGTCTCTTTTGCTGAACCACTAAGTTACAGGGATGTAAACACACCAACATTGGTTGTCAAGCGATAATGGGAAGGCAAACACAAACACACACATATATATATATATAAATACAATAGCCTCTTTCAGTTTCTGTTTACCAAAGAGTTTCACAAGGCTTTGTGTCAACCTGAAGCTATAGTAGAAGACACTTGCTGAAGGTGTCACACAGCGGAACTGAACCTGGAACCATGTGGTTGGGAAGCAAGCTTCTTACCACCCAGCCATACCTGCACCTATATAAGGAACATCATATTGGATTTGTATATTTTGAATATCAGAAACTTAGGATAGGAACTGGTAATTTTTTTTATTTAATTTAAAAAACAAAAGAAGACAGTAATGCTATATATGTAATTTAATATTTTAAAATCATTTAATAAAATAAAAGGAAATGTTTACTCTTTCCTTTCCTTTTAAGTGTTTAATACATTTGTTAAAACTTATATTTCTCATGCTGTCTTCTATTTTTGCTCATTGCTCATATATTAAATTATTTAAACATATCAAATGAAATTTACTGCATATATATTAAACAATGAAGTGGTGAAGACTAATCTCAAGATGTTACATCTCACAGAGGAGATGATACAGGACTATGTTGACTGGCAATGCAGGGCACTAAAGACCTGACAACCCATACAAGCATGGTGAAAAATACATTAGAATGGGAGCGGTAATGGAGGTTGAAATATAATATAAGTTTATATGGGCCTTTTGCCTCTTTTTGTACTTGCTAAGTTTACTCACCTGCTCTTCTTCTAATCTATTCAACAGCCACTCATCATTCTACTGCCTCCTAACTATTTATTGTACCACACTTGGAATGATCTAGATCTGTCCATACTTAGCCCCTAACTCTACCACCATCTGTCTCTCTCTAGGTGAGGCACACACCTCACCAGTGGGACATAGGTTACGTCACAACAGAGTGTAAGGAAGTAACAAGTAAATATCCTGCAATGTTTCGAGTAAACTACATTTTTCTTTTTCTACTACTACTACTACTACTACATATATATATATATATATATATATATATATATATATATATATA
>NC_068981.1:166822817-166843284 GCF_001194135.2 Octopus bimaculoides
GCACTTTGCTCAAAATTTGGATCTTGTGCTTGAAATATAAAACTCATAAATCCAGAATCTCGTAAAGTGAGGTATTACTGTATGTATGTGTATATATATGTACATATCATCATCATCATCATCGTTTAACATCTGCTTTCCATGCTAGCATGGGTTGAACAATTTGACTGAGGACTGACAAACCAGATGGCTGCACCAGGCTCCAATCTGATCTAGCAGAGTTTCTACAGCTGATGCCCTTCCTAACGCCAACCACTCTGAGAGTGTAGTGGGTGCTTTTTATGTGCCACCGGCACGGAAGCCAGACAGCTGCACTGGCAATGATCACGCTTGTATGGTGTTGTTAGCACTCCACTAACACAGGTGCCAGTCATCGAATTTGGTTTGATTTCAATTTCACTTGCCTCAACAGGTCTTTGCATATATATATATATATATATATATATATATATATATAGTGTAGTTAAGAAGTTTGCCTGGCAATCATGTGGTTTTGGGTTCAGTCACACTGCATGGCCTGTTGGTCAAGTGTTTTCAGTATAGTTCTGGGCAAACCATTTTACAGAGTATATAGGTGAGTGCATTTTATTGGAGCACAAGCACCAGTGAGTTTGTCATGCCTTTGAGAAAACTAAAAGTTACTTTTGGCTCACCACTAGCTCTGCTTGTTTGCTAACCATTTCACAGAGTGTACTGCATGGAATTTATTATGATACCAGTTGTAGCAAGGTGGTCATGAATGATACATGTCAATATTAGTAAGGAGTACAAACAGAGTATATGAGATACATGCATGAAGTCCTTTAAGCATATATTATTCATGATGATGGGTGGAGTGTTGGAGGGAGGGTCAGATAGATCTTGATTGGTGAGCTAAAGAAATTCACTGTTATTCTTAGTCACATAGGCAATATTGTGAATGTGAGAAAAAGAGAGACTCATTAGGAGATGAGCAATAGGGGCATGGCCACTAGAAGTATGAATGTTAAAGGTAAAGGCAATAGAAATATATGTGACTGGCATGGAGAACAGACAGGTGAGTGATAAGAGGTAGGTGTGATAAAAGAAGTGAGTGATAATTATGGTAGAGGGATGAAAATTTATACACATGCATATGTGCACTCATACATGTTCATGTATTTTGTTCAACTTCCATGTACACAGGTTACATACCTAAAGGTATGTAACCTGTATATACTGTGGATATGAAGTCTACCTCTTCCACAGGTTCCACACACTTTGAGCACATACCATTTCTTCATAGAACTGTCCTTCTCCATATGTGTTATATGCCTATACCAATGCAGTATTCTCTCTTGCACACTATATTTGATGATTTTTTTTTATGCCCCATTTTTCTCTCTGCTGGTTTCAATTCTGTAGCTCATGCATACGCATTTCTTTCTAGTCTTTGCAGATCCTTTGATTAGGTAAAACAGTCTAGACAAAATGCTGTTCAGCTCTGTGCCTGAAAGAAATAATGATGCAACTGCAAGAAAAGTACTTCAGAATAAACCACTGTTCCTGCATCATGTGTGCGTGTGTGGTGGGGGTGTATGTATATGCATGAGAAGAAATAGATATATGTATACATGTTTGTATATAAAAATTTGGAAATGGCAAGGGACTGGAAGTTGTGGCAATTTGCTGTACTTTAGAAGACACACCAAGCTAAGTAAAATCACTGTCATCCATACATACAGGCCTGTCCTTTACAGGTGCTGGTGCCACATAAAATGCACTTGTGCCATTGTTGTGTAAACACATCCATGCTGGTGGCACGTAAAAAACACCCAACACACTCTGTAAAGTGGTTGGTGTTAGGAAGAGCATCCAGCCATAGAAATCATGCTACAACAGACAATTGGAGTCTGGACAGCTCCATGTCAAATTGTCCAACCCATGCCAGCATGCAAAATGGACATTAAATGATGATGATGTACATATATACATGCACATAACTAGTAAAACAATAGTAGAAGTACTTAGGAGTAAGCAACTATAACTAGTATTTGTTGACCTGGATGATCTGGTAACTGCTGAGGAAGGTAGCAGTTGAAGTATAGTCAATAAATTGATAGTAAATTGTATAGCAATGAATGTAGTGGACAGGGGCTCAGCAAAGCTTGAACATTCTTTCACATGCTCAGAAGGATTCCTAAAAATAATTGATAGCTTCTGTTAACTAGCTGGCATTAGTAGTAGTGGAAGTAGATATTCCAAAAGTAAAGAAACCAGAAAAAGAATGGGTTGGAGAAAGTTCAGGGAACTATTACCTCTCTAGCTAACAAAAGGTTCCGCTCTCTGGATGAAAGGCTGATTGTAAGATACTTGTGTATGGACTGCAGCAATGTTTATGGTAGTGAGACATGGGCCTTGGATGCAGAGGGCTTGCAAAGATTAGAAAGAAATGAAATAAATATGTTCCACTGAATATGCAGTGTCAATGTGCACAAGCAATGGAGCACAAATGAGCTCAGAGTAAAACTGCATATAAAAGGAATCCAATGCAGGGTATAAGAGAGAAGACAGTGCTGCTAAGGATGTATGATGCAATGGAAGATGAAAGCTATATAAAGAAGTGCAGAGCACTTCAAATAGGCGGAGTCCGTGGAAGAAGGAGACCGAGAAGACGTGGAGTGAAGTGTTAGAAACCGATCTCAGGATGTTAAGCCTCTCAAAGGAGATGACAAGGGACTGAAATGATTGGTGACACACAGCACTCAACACACTCCCACTTGTAAAAGCATGGTGAAACCAGTGTTAAAGTAGAGGCAGTGATGAAAATGGAAGACATATGTATATGTGTGAGTGTGCCTGTGCATATATGTGTGTGTGTGTGTGTGTGTGCGTGCGCATGTACACACAATTGGGTTTCTTACACAATATGTTCCTGTCATGTCTATATCTAGTGACCACCCAATCTTTGAAACTCTTTCATTTTTCTATTGCTCAACCATCACCACGCTCTCCCAAACACCCTTCTACTCATCATACATCTCTCTAGTCAACCTCTTCTCTAATTAATATATATTATTTTCACACTGAATTATGAAGGCAGAACCTATTAATACTTAAAATTATCCCGGGTACTTGAAACTATCTATCTCTCTTGCTCTACTCTACAATTCCATTTAAATTCTGATTCCCATTCCATGTGAGTATACTCTGGCACTTTGCTACCATCTCGCTTTCTCTCCTGCTGTCTCTTGCACTCTCTCTCTCTCTGTCTCTTGTTCTTCCCTCTAGCTGGGTAACCATGTATCTCTTCTGTCCTTATTCTTGATCACACTCTCTCTCTCTCTCTCTCTCTGACTGTGTAACCATGTACCTTCTCTACAGCAAGACACCTGTTTCTGTCTCCCTGAAACACTCTAACCTTTCATCATCTGGCACAAGGTCACCTCTAATGCCCCCTACTCTCTCAAAGGATCTTTGTCTTGCAAGTTACTTGATGACCCTACCAGTGCTGGTGCCACATAAAAAACATCCAGTCCACACTGTAAAGCGGTTGATGTTTGGGAGGGCATCCTGCTGTAAAAGCCATGCAAAAACTGACCTTGCCTGTGCTGGTGCCATGTAAAAAGCACTCAGTCCACTCTGCAGGGTGGTTGGTATCAAGAAGGGCATCCAACCATAAAAACCCATATCAAAACAGACACTGAAACCTGGTGCAGTGTTCTGCTTAGCCAGCTCCAGTCAAACTGTCCAACCCACGCCAACATGGAAAGCAAACGCTAGCTGATGATGATGAGTATATATTATATAAATATACAGTATACAGACATATATACATATATCATTTAAGATCTGTTCCATGTTGCTAAGGAATGGATGGTTTGACAGGATCTGACTAGTGCCTGAGGGCTTTGCTGGTCTCCAGTGTCTACTTTGACAAGATTTCTACATACAGATACCACACCAGCACTAGTGGGGTCATCAAGTAATTCGGAAGAGAAGACCTTCAGAGAATGGAGGTACAATATTGATGGTGGATGGTGGATGGTGGTGAAGGTGGTGGGGATTTATGCCAAGTGTAAAGAAGCTAAATATTGAAAAAGGGACAGGAACAGGTGTTTTGTTGTAGAGAAACTACATGGGTACTCCAGCAGGAAAGGGAGAAAGAATGGTGAACATGAGTTATCAGGGATCAGCCTCGATATACAAGAAGGTGGATAGCAAGAAAATAGGGGCAGAGAGTTGAGGATAGCTGGGTAGATAGGTAAGGGAGATGAGGTGAAGAATGAGGAAGATAGAAGATACACAGGTCAAGTATACAAAAGGGTGGACATAGTGAGTTACAAAAAGGGCTGTTGATAGCATAGATGAGGTTTTCAAAGAAATGGGTTTTAGTGGACACAGTGTGATAAAGGATGATGTTGGGAGTGCAGAACATGTGGCAAGGAAAGTGATTCTAAGAAGACGGGTTACTGGTAGCACACAAAGAGGGGAAGGAATATGTGCAGTTCTGTTCTCATATAATTACAGCAGCTGAGTAATAGCACCATAGGCAGAGGGGTGTTACGAAGATGAGTAGCTGGGAAGATTTGACAGGTACAGATTAGGTGTGGGGAGGGGTGCATAGACATTGATGACATACTTTTACAACCTCATTTTTGCAAAGATGGACAGGTTTTCATGAGCATGGTGGATTACTAGTAATCTTGGTCCTTTGTTTTCTGATAAAACTCAATATCCAAAATGAATTTAAGTATCAATATGTATCTCTCTCTTTCTCTACACACATATATATGGCTTTTGTTGACTTGAAGAAAGCTTTTGACAGAGTCCCCTGATCTGTTATCTGGTGATCAATGTGGAAACAAGGGATAGACGAGTGGTTGGTGAGAGCTGTACAAGCCTTGTACAGAGACGCTACCAGTAAGGTGAGGGTGGGTAATAAGTACAGCGAAGAATTCAGGGTACAAGTAGGGGATTCACCAAGGATTGGTGCTCAGCTCCCTCTTGTCTATCATAGACCTCCAAGCAATAACAGTAGAATTCAAGACAGGCAGACCCGGAAAGCTCCTCTATGCTGATAACAGAGTGTAAGCATCTTGAGAGAAAAGTTAGGCATAAGAGGAATCAAATGTGGTGTGCAAGAGAGACAACTACACTGGTATGGTCATGTGATGCGCATAGACAAGAACAGCTATGTAAAGAAGTGCTGATCTCTAACTGTGGAGGGAACCTGTGGTAGAGGTAGACCCAGGAAGACATGAGATGAGGTAGTGAAGTATGATCTTTGAACCTCACAGAGGCAACGACTAGTGACTGAGACCTTTGGCGACGTGCTCTGCATAAGAGGACCCATCAAGCCAAGTGTCCCCATGCTGGTGGCACATAAAAAATCAACCTTTGATCATCGGGCCTTACGGAGGCAAAGTGGCTGAGTTCCTTTTGAGTGTTGGGCCTTATGGAGACAAAGTGGCTGGGTTCCTTTCGAGTGTTGGGCCTCACGGAGGTGAGGTGGCTGAGTTCCTTTCAAGCATTGGGCCTTATGGAGGCAAAGTGGCCAAGTTTTTTTTGAGTGTTGGGCCTTACAGAAGCAATGACCAAGATCTTTGGCATTATGCCAAGCCTGAGAAGAAAACCCATCAAGCCGAGCAAAACTGCAGTTGTGCCAGATACTGGTGTCGTGTTGGTGGCACATAAAAGCACTCATTACATTTTGGTGTGGTTGGCATTAGGAAGAACATCAAATCAGAGAAAACCATGCTAAATCAGACTGGAGCCTGGCGCAGCCTTCCACCATGCCAGCCCAGTCAAACCATCCAACCCATGCCAGCAGGCACAACAGACGTTAAAAGATGATGTGTGTATTTACATTAGAGATGTCTTCCTTCATCATCTTCCACAAGTATCATTCATATTTAGTGACAGGCACATCTTTATGCAGATGTATACAGATGTATATGTGCACACATACTCACACACACATTTCACTTTTCTTTTTCAGGTACTGTTTATAAACAGACCAGTGCAGCCCTATCAATATAAATATGCACTGAAACAAAAAAAGCTGTATGAGATTACCATGCACATATCTTGTCAACAAAATATGAGTGAAAGTCGTAGAAGTATCATTGGAAAGGCAAGATAATTAATTTAATTTAATATTATCTGTTTTAAAATCTCTTGTTCATATAATAATTATTGGCTGGTGTTCACAACCCTTTACTAGTTGGGCAGTGCACCATTAGAACTTCAATGCTAGCATTCTACTAAGAAATAGTTGTGTAAAATAGTGATAACATACTTAGCAAAATGTGGTGGTGGTTCAATCAACTGGAATCCCTCATATAAATTGCCCTGCAGCCTTTTTAAGCTAGGAGGTTTATGCATTTTTGCTCTATCTGATGGGTATGGTAAAACACATTTTGTTGCAGTCATGGTCAAAAGGCTCATGCCAAGCCCTCATTAAATTTTTTAAGTCTCATTTGGAGAAGAACGTGTGGGCTGAAGAAGGTGCTGATTTTCAGTAAATTTATTAAAGGGCTAGTAAGAGCTCAAGAGAATGGACCTACTCTCAGTAGACATGTACAGGCCAGAGTATCACAGCTTGGATAGAGCTTTTAGCCTTGGTAGTCAGGGTAATTCTGGATCCAGAGGGTTCTTTGATTGGCTCCCTTCTCTAGAGACTCACAAATATGTATGCTGTGTATACCATCATTTATATTTTTTAATTCAGGTACAAACTGTCACATATTATATAGTCTGGACTTTGTCTCTTAGCCTTGTAGCAATAACTGATAATTAATACAATCACTCTCTTTTCTGGCCTCCCTACCTCTATCTCTTTACCTTGTATTTATACACAACCCAGCATGGTATGGGATAGCATATCCACTCACTTGTCCTTTACCACCAGATGCGACAACTGCCTTGCAACTGCTCAATATGCAGCATAGAACTATTGAGACAGAATTACTCACACTTGCCCAAGATACCTTTTTTCAACCTCTTCCTTCCTACCTCTACCCACATAATGTAGACAATCTTTATACTAAGCTGCATAAGATCACTATTTCTATGCTTGTAACAGCTAAAATTTCTTCCATACATTGATGGAATGTAGAAACAAGATGAACATAGCAAGTCACATCACAAGCTACCTGTGTCAGCAGGAAGTGATTCTGAAAAATGAACTGGCACAGGGTAGAAGAGACTTAGTTCTTTTGCATGAGACAACCTCTCCAGAGATAAGAACATAATAAAATGCACCGAGTACACTGCAAGCTGCATCATGGGTTACTAGTTTAGAGCAGAGGGAACTCTTTCATCCTTCTACATGAGACAACCTTTCTAGTACCCACAGCACAATACAGTGCACCCAGTCCACACTCAGTGATTGATGAGACCCATCCCAACATAAGCCAGCATAGAAAAACAGAAATAGAAAATAATGATGATAATAAAACCACCTGTGAAAGATAACATATCACATGTTCATTGCAGATTCCAGTACACATCAGTTAAAAATGGTTATCAATAAATTGAGATTTCTACTTTGTTTCTTTACATTTCTGGAGGGTCAGCATTTTTATTACACTGTAGCAATTTTGAAAAAAAAAAAAAAGTAGCAGCTCTGCTATTTCTAATACCACAAGGGAATTGCATTTAAAACATTTTACATTTATTTTTAATTCATATACAGAGAGAGAGTTTTAGTTAGCCAAAGGATTGTTGGTGGTGCTACAGTATGTTAACAAAAGCACTTAACTGACGATAGAGGGGTTCCTTTAGCTTAAAGTAGATACCACAGCAAAATACAGTTCCATCATTGTACACAAAGGGAACAATGTATAATTTTCATAATCTTTCATCAAAATTTGGTGCTAATTTATGTTCCAAACACCAGCTTAATATTGATAAAGTTATTTTAATAAATTCTTCAAAATTTTTAAAATAAATTATAACAAAGAATGTATCTCAACAGGAATGTAGTAACAAAAAGGTTAAGCTTAGACTACTATAACTTATGAAACAGCAACAGGAATCAGCTGATGTATGTGTATCTTAACCCATTTACTGCAAAAAGCAGTTTTGTATACCAATCTTTGGTTGAGGAATGCCATGTTTGAAACTATTTTCTGTTGAGATATGTCAAGTTTACGGAGGCAACTTGACTTGCAGAAAATACCAGTTCTATTTTTGGTAGATATTTAACATGAAATTTAATTCTGCATTTAAAGGGTTAAATCACAATGTGTGAACAATTTTAATAAAAGCCTGTGGATTTAGAAGAAGAATTGCTTCTGACTGATGTTTGACCATAGTGAACTACTGCTATTAATTTATTAATGACAAAATTGTATCAGAGTATATTACAAATGATAAAAATACTTCTAAATATTAAGGATAGAGTAGCAATGAAAGGTCAAGTTCATGAATATGATTTCTATAAAGAGAGATAAAAATGCATACATAAAAGATCCATTAAATCAACTGTCTCAGAAAAAACAAAAAAATGTCTTAAGAATCTCAATGTAGTTACTATCAATTAAAAGTCCAGTTCTTTATACTGATGTTGAAAATACATCTCATAAACCATATGTTACATGTTGAACAATGTATTGACTTGCAATTGTCTTGCTTAAAGAAAGTTGGAAGTGCTTATATTTCAAAGAAAGAGAAATTCTAGTTGATTACATCAGAGTGTATTTTTTATATTTAATTTCGTCTTGCACGTGTGCGTGTGTGTGTAAAAAAACTAGAAATAGTTGGAGCAAATTCTAGTATCATGAAAAACATGTAAACTAAAATAGAATATATCTATTACAAAATGAATTTAACTTGTTGAATACGTAAGCAAATTTAAGAAATAGACTAAATGGCAAAGTGGAAATAGCTATGGGTTAAGAATCATATATATTCAAAGAGAGAGGGAAGTGGATGTTATGAAGGAAAGTGGCATAATCTGCACAGTCTGGGGGTAAAGAATTGGTAGTTATGATAACCAAAGCAAAACCACAAACATTCAAAATTTGGTAGAGGAAACAGTTAGGGATCAGATAACATGGAGAAAACTAATGAAATAAACTTCAAAATGTGACCTCTGCTAATGGAAGATATTTCATTATGTTGAAATTATTGTTAGTTTATCAGTAATGGTGTTCATTATCTGTTAATTTTCCCACAATGAAAGATCTCAGGTTCCCAACTGGAACTATCATACTAAATTGAGTCAACGAAGTAGTCTTTATATGGTTACTTGACCGGTTAGAATTAGCAACCAAATCTCCTTCAAAAGTTCACCATATCATCTTAAAACAAATGAACAAGTGTTCCTGAGTACAACATGTCAAATAAGAAAGACTAAATGGTTGCATGAGAAAAGTCAGTTGAATGAACAAATTGAATCAAGTGATAATCAATAAAATATCTAGTTAGCTACTAGACATAACTTTATCAAAGGTTTATTGAAATGCTTGGTTTTCTTTTCTTCACATTCCTAGTTGTTAAACAACTTCCCACTTCTATCACAAAAGAACAACAAATTCAGTTATTGTGAACATTTTTCAAAACATTTACTATTATGATACATGAACATTTTTCAAAACATTTACTATTATGATATATCATTAATTTTTTTTTTTTGTTATAAATTTAAATCATTATGCCCAATAATAACTAACTCTACAAAGTCATACATCATATGAATAAGAATTCATCTACCAAACAGGTGCTATTCTCTAAAATAGAATCAAGAGTGATAGTGGCTCTAGAAGGATGTTTAGGGATTATTGTAATGGATAAAGAGGGAGTTACTGGTCAACAAGTCTGATAGGTGTAGTTTGAGATAGTGATGATTACACAAAAATAATAAATAACAGTAAGGTATGTGGTTATTTGACTTGTTAGGAAGAACATCTAAATCTTCCTGGAATTTCATCCTAGTGTCTTAAAAATAAAAGGAGACAGAAGATAAGAAAATCCCACATATGCTTTAAAAAAGATGGTTATGGCTGAAACACCATTGGGTGTTGATCTGTTCAATCAATACTGAACAATGGTCAAATAATACCAGTTATTTAACACAGAGTAACAGATGAAGGTAGTAAGTTGTCCAGTTTTTAATTGAGTTTAGATAATACTGAAATACTAAAAGAAAAACATGATTTATTGTTTTTAACAAGAGCAATATCGCCTGTGATATTTTGAAAATCACAAATAACATATACGACCTTCAAACGTTGGGCCTCACAGAGGCGATGACAAGTGACTGAGATCTTTGGAGATATGCTATGCTTGAGAAGACCCAGCAAGCCAAGTGAGACAGTGACTGTGGCTTATGCCAGTGCAGCATATCTGGTCCTTTCAATCATTGGGCAATAAACTGTGCTTGCAAAGACCTGTCGAGTCAAGTCAAGTCATTGTTGTGGCCGATGGCAGTACAGCCTGATTGACACCTGTGCCAATGACACGTAAAAGCACCATTCAAGCGTGGTCAATGCCAGTGTCGCCTGACTGGTCCTGTGCCGGTGGCACATAAAAAACACCATTCGAGCGTGATCATTGCCAGTGCTGCCTGACTGGTTTCTGTGCCGGTGGGACATAAAAAGCACTATTCAAGTGTGGTCAATGCCAGTACTGCCTAACTGTCCCTCGTGCCAGTGACACATAAAAAGCACCCACTACACTCTTAGTGTGGTTGGCATTAGGAAGGGCATCCAGCAGTAGAAACTTTGCCAGATCAGATTGGATCCTGGTGCAGCCTTCTAGCTTGCCAGCCCTCAATCAAATCGTCCAACCCATGCCAACATGGAAAGCGGACGTTAAACGACAACGATGATGATGATGTTACAATGGTATTTGTTAGCAGGTGGTGAATTGGTAGAATCAATATAGAATATTGCAATATTTGTCCTGGGTCAATGTTCTGAGTCTGAATCCTACTGAGGTCACTTTTGCCTTTAATTCTCCCAGGGTTGATAAAAAAAAATTACCAATGTGCTAGAGTGCAGCCCTATCTCCCTACACGAGTCATATATTTAAATTTCTACAAGGTAAATGGCATAGAGCATGAAAGGATGTGTCTACTGAAAAATGAGAGCAGAAACACGGAACATGCAACTATTAAGTCATATTCAATCATGAGAATTAACCATGTTGTTGAGACATCAGACCTTTCTCTCAAGGGAATCTTTTATCTCATGATAAAACATTGAGTGTCTTACAGGATGTGTTATGAATAATACTAGCACTGCACAGTTAGTATTATACATAAAACTACCTCATAATTTAGCTTTCTCTCATCATTCACATTGTGTCCCCGAGATCTAACACTAACAACTTTTCTGTAATTCTTCACCTCTCCTTACCTGAATGTAATATTCTTGAATATTACATTCTTGCCCATATTTTCTACATAACCATCAACAGTTCAAGTGCATCAATCTCAGTTTTATAGGAGAGCCTGCGAAGGCTATGTGCATAGCCCATCCTTCCTTTAAACCAGTAATGGGCAAATTGTGACCTACCTAATCAAAAATTACCTGGAATTTTTTTTCTTAGTAGTGCAGCCCACCTGATCATGATGTGGCCCACTTCTCAAAAAAAGGTTGCCCGTGCCTGCTCTAAACCAAACCATTAAAAGCATGTATGGCAGTCCACCTAAATTATCACATTTGACAATGGATTGACTGAATTATCAAAGCATTGGACAAAATGCATTGCAATATTTGTTCCAGTCCTTTATGTTCTTCAATTCAACTTTGCTTTGTATCCTTCTGGAGTTACTAATAGGAAGTACCACTCAAACACTATTCCCAATTTTCAGAGTTTATATTAGAAATGATTATAATAATAATATTGTTTTTTAATATAAAGCACAAGGTTGGAAATTTTATTGGCTCTAGAAGGACAAAGTTGACCTCAGTGAGATTTGAACTCTGAACATAAAGTGCTATAACTAAATACTCTGTCAATCTGTTTCTAAACAGGCTACAAATTCAAGAGAAGAGGTTGCACAAGTGAATCAACCTCAGTACTTGACTGGTACTTTATTTCATCAAAGGAAGAAAGTTGAACTCAGGATTTAGACTCAGAATATAAAGGGCCAAAACTAAATATTGCATAGCATTTTATCTAATGTTCTAATGATTCTGCCAATCAACAACCCTAATAGCAGTAATAAGTGCACTCATTTTATACACAGTCTGTGTGCAGTCTGGAGATGGACTCTAGAAGTGCCAAATTTATCATGAAAATAAAAGAATGTTTCAAATAACTTTTTCTTTCTTTTGACTTTCATGTTAATTTTCTTGTAGTCAGTGAGTGATCTAGTGAGGAAGTTCCAACTTCATAAACGTGTTTGAGAAAGAATTTATCTCTACAGTGGCACACCAAAAGAATCATAGATGGACAAATCAACAGGATACTAAAAAATTAGCCATGGAATCTGGGTGGGGGTTCACATCCTTTTGTTTCTACTATGTCTGTGGTCAAAATAACTTTCAACAGTCGACTGTAGCAAGATAGAATGGTTTATTACTGTAAGCAAAAATAGACAGTTTGGTTGTATCACAGAGATGAGTTTTAGACATTTTGTAGACATGGGTCATGGTCCAAAACTCCAGGTTCACTAGAAAAGGAAGACGTCTAAGTCAGAACTAAATATGGAACGTCACCAACATGAGATTTTAATTAGTTACTTTTCAGTTTAAAGCATTGCTGAGGCCTGAAAGGCTTACTCTCTGTATTATTTCTGGTCCCAGTATTGGTGCCTTCTAAATTATTTTGAATTATGTATAATTTGAGAACATTTATAAATTAATCTAAACTGCTACTGTTTAGAAAACGTTTCTAAAATCATTTAAATTGTTTCCTATTTTATCAAGCCAATTTAATCTATCAATATCAACTATAATAATGAATTTGAAATTTTTAAAATATATAGAACCATAAATAACATTAATAAAATACAATAAAATAAAATCAACAATAACATGAGGGCGGTTTCTAATTGTTGTAATATGACACTGAATTTTGTTTTCACAGCGTCAACAAACTGACATACATTCAAGTTACAGAAGTTTCTAAACACTATATGGTATGCCACTATGTGAGGGTGTGAAGATCTGTTAAATGGTAGAATCAGGGGTTCATATTAATGCTCTAACACAGATAATGAAAATAAATAAAACCATTTTATCACGTTAAAAATGATTTCAAGTCAGATATTTTTTTATATATTTCTTGCTAACATAATGACAATGCCCGTTTATGTGCACAACAATAAAAGTGGCATTGCATAAAATAAATTAAGAGCCACAGCTGTAGAGACAGAATTAAATCATTGCTCACACTTGACTGTGGTTTGATTATTGGGGTATCAAAGGGAACTTAAAATCAGGACTCTAATATTAACTGATTGTTAATAAGATTGCACGTTTAAATCATGGTATTCCTGACACATTACATGGTACATTGACAGGAACTCTAATAATAATACAACTAGTTTGAACCCGATTTCTTCATTGCGTCTGATGCAAGCTATCACTTATTTAAATTAGTTGTAGTAACTTTAAGGTAATGAGGCAATTTCTGACTAAATGAGTCAAAGGAATTAAATTTTAAACAAAAATTAAAGTATACTTTACAATGAGATATTCTCATGATTCTTCTAATGTAGACCTGATATAATTCTTAAAAAGAAAACCTTGTTTTAATATGAAATGAAAATCTGGGGTAAAAAAAAGAAAGAAAGAAAGAAACTGTTGGTCTAGTAAGAACATTAAAAAGCTAAACTCAGTTCTTCGCAATATCTATTTCGGTACGGCGCTGTTCCGGAGGCAGTTTTTCGCCACTCATCTGGGGTCCATAAATAAGTACCAGTCATATAATAGAGATTCTACTCAAATCAATAGAAATTACTACAGTTGTTTAGATTAACAAAAATAAAAAAGAAAGAATCCTGACCAATTCTGGTACGTTATAATGACCAATAGCACATAAAAGGTATTTGTTGAAAGTTCCATCCCATATTTTTCCATTCAACCAAATTTTCTTAGATGTAGAAATATCTTTTTTCCCCCCAATTAAAAAAGCATATTCGGCAATTCATTACAAAAATACATATAACAAATTATTAAAAACAAAATCTTTCAGATAGTTTTCTTTTTAAGGACGATGTGTGACCCTTATTCATTCAATTGCTTCAACAGTTAACCTAATGATGTATTGATACATATGACGTTAATAGAATCAATTCACAGATGTAGCCCGAAATCGAGGTGTACATAATCATTAGAATACTGATCTATTTCCATATTGTCTACATGTAACTTAACATCAATATTCATTTAAAACATCGAGCTTTTGTGCTTTAAAACCGAATTACTTAAACGAAGAGGTGGCAAAAAACAGTTTATATTATAAATAATTTCTAAAATATGTCGGCCGGCTGAGTTATGGAAGTTTGGAAGAGCGATGTGGAGAAGCCAAGCTGTCAGTTTAAATGTTATCACAATGGGTTCTGTTAGTGTTTGTGACACACCTACACAGATGATTTTTAAAACGATCTTTCATTAATATATATCATCTGTCTATTAAGAAGTAAACATAGTTGTCGTGTAAGTTTCCAAACGTTGACAATATGTTGATCATATAGACAGAGAGAGAGAGAGGACCTCGCTTGAAAAAGTAAGAAGAAAATAATGACCAAGATCAGAACATTTAGTTCATTATAAATATGTCTTCTGCAATTAATGAAATAGTTCATCACAGTAAATAATATATTCTATATGTTAAATTTGTTAAAGTCTGGCTATCCACATACAATATGTGAGACTTCGGTGGAATACATTCTAACAGAATCAACACGTAGGCAGGTAAAACCACCTTAACAGGATTTTTATATTCCGTACGGAGAGATAAGCCAAAAATCAGAATTAAGGTTAATATATAGAGAAAGCTTAAACAATCTGAAGACATAATTTAGAAAACTAAGAAGATTTTTGTGAAGAAAATCTCTAGTTTTCTGAGTCAGTAGCTTTAAATATTGCCTAAATTATGTCGTCAGATTTGCTTCGGGATTATCTGTATGGAAGGATAAACCGCTGATACACACAATCTGAGAAGGTTAATAACTTAGAGGCAAAGATTTCAAATTGGTTGAAAGTTGTAAAGAGGAAACAACATAGATTGGCTTTTATAAGTTGTCAATTTGGACAAGTTGAGATTTAGAATTGTCATTGCATTTAAGAATAAACCAGCGAGGAAATGCTTGAGATACTATACACACACACACTATACATATATATATATATATATATATAGTTAATAAAAAAAAAAACAAAGTGTAGGAGTGTATCAATATGATTATGAAATAAGGTTTTAAATGAGGAGAAATTAATTCGCTACAAATAATGACAACCCCAAGACAATTTATCAGAGGGACAAAACGACGGAATCTGCATGAAGTTCTGGATCCATAAACTAACGGAATTATTTCCTCTATTTATAACAGAGAAACAACAACACTTACCTTAAAACGTCACCAAGATATCAATTAAAGAATACGGACTAAACACATGAGTATCAATGTAACAGATAAGTTGCAAAGCCCAAAAAAAAAGCAATGGGTCAAACAGACTTTCCAAGAGTAACTTAGTCCGTCTCTCTCTCTCCTTTTCTTCCTTCTCTCTTACTCACTCACTCACTCCCTATCTATCTTTACTCCCTCTCTTGATAACAGTATCACTGATACTTTCTCACAGCTTTCAGTCAACGCTGTGCCACGTACCGCTCACTTCCGGTACACATGCGTATTACTTGCCACGTAGACAGGAAGCATCTGGAATGTTGGGATGTGAAGTGTCGCGTGTACAATGAATGATGCGAGAGAAGAAGGCGTGAACAGTATTTCGTTCCTGGCTTAACTCGACCCTTTTATTCCGTTTTAAATTCAAATCGTAATTTTGCAAGATTTATTTTTATTAAAAAAAAAATTAATCGATAATAGTATTTTATTTATAAATAAAATTTTATTCCTGTTTAATTTCACAAATTTATTCCTATTGCCTTCCAATCAGCATGAACCATTGCCTTATCTTATTCGTCGTAGATAATGTTTATCAATAATTAATTAAACGTCAATAAATTCTATATCTTTTTGTCCTTCCATTATATATGGAATTTGTTTCTCAAATTGTTTGGAACAGTTCTCTTTACGCTTTTATTTGAATGAAATACTTGTTCAATTTAGAATCTAGTTTTATAATTTTAAAAAATCATTTTTTTTTTTTGTTAAAATTTGTTTATTTTTCTTATTGTCTTATATTTGTTTTTAATGAATATCAGCTATCGAAAAAAATAGCAATTTACTCCCTCGTTCCCATCTTTTTCTAAAAAGTGCTTAAGTCAGCTGTTATCTGAAAATGGGAGAAATTACCTAGTAAATACAGAACTTTCCAGCTGATGTACGCATAATTTCTCTTGACTTCGACACTTTGTTGTGAGATTTTGAAAATCAAAATCTTTTGTATATCATATTACAGCGAAAAGTGACTCGGTTTCAATTCCCAATTGCCTGTGAGAAACGTATAAACGTTGCCTCTACTCTCACCCTTGTTGATAAATCTGAAAAGAAGTGTGTCACACACTTATTTTTGCTTTTTGGGCTGTACTTCTAACATTTAGAATAAGAAAAAGAGAATATTTTAAAATCTGTAGTCAACTTTAATAGTTGGTTTTTATTCCATGGTTGGTAAATTAGCAGAATTGTTAGAGTATCAGAAAATTTCTTCTGGCATTTGTTCCAACCCATTACGTTTTGAATTCATATGCCACTGAGGACAACTTTGTGTTTCCGTTTTCCATAGTTAACAGGAAATAAAGTACCAGACAGGTATTGGAGTTGACTAATCGTGGCTTTGTGTGTGTTAGAAATAATTATTAATATTTTTTTAGGGTACAGTTTCTTAAATTATAACCATAG
This sequence comes from Octopus bimaculoides, assembly GCF_001194135.2. Taxonomy (NCBI): domain Eukaryota; kingdom Metazoa; phylum Mollusca; class Cephalopoda; order Octopoda; family Octopodidae; genus Octopus; species Octopus bimaculoides. The sequence continues at coordinate 166,839,760 of NC_068981.1, forward strand.
AAAATTTCACATTGAAATTATCATGAAACAGTATAATCATGGTGTAAATGGAAATATTAATTATAAATGTTAATGTTTTCTACTTGAGATAAATATTTTAAAAGAAACATTTGTAGAAATTACAAATTGTCTTGGAATAATTAAAGTAAACTGTTTAGTGAGAGATTAATCGATATTTGAACTTACACGTTCATGATTTAAGTTGTGAACAGCTGTTTCTTATATTTTATTTTTATTATTCTTTGGAATGCTAAATGATGATGATGATAATGAGGATGAAATAATTTTTGTCTTAATATTACAAGAAAAAGAAAAATATGTAATATTGAATGAGAATCAGGTTAACATGAAAGGAATTTGATGTAGCTAGGTTGGTAAATGCTTCAGCTAGCAAACAGAAAAACCTTAGTAAATGAAACGTTAGGACACTAAAATAATTCCAAGGATTTCTTCTCTTCAACAAAGTCTTTCTTTCATTTATCTATCTTAGAAGATTATATACATATCACTCATTTGAAACACCATCAGCATCAATGATATTCAATAATTAGAAAGAATTTATATTTCCAGTATCAAATATATGTGGCCTCAGAAATTCAAATCAATTGATTTATTTATGTTTATTATGTGGAGTGAAAATGGAAATGAAAGCTTTCGACACGTTTGCATTTTTTGATTGATCCAATGAGCCAGTGAAAGAGGTCTCTGTCAGTCACTTGACCTTCTAGAAATAGCAATGAAATCTTAGAGATAACACTCTGCCACTAAAAAAAAGTAACATGTTTGGCTAATGTAATCCAGAATATACAAAAAGATAAAATGATCACAATTGAAATCATCATCATCATCGTCCTTTAACGTCCGTTTTCCAAAGATGGCATGGGTTGGATGGTTTGACCAGAGTTGGCAAGCTAGAGAGCTGCACTAGGTTCTAGTCTGATTTGGTTTGGATTCTACATCTGGATGCCATTCTTAGCGTCAACCACTTTACTGTTTCTGCTAGGTGCTCTTAACGTGAAGCTGGCACGAGTGCCTTTATGTGGCACTGGCATGACTCTTGCAGGCCAATCTTCCTGCTTGATCAGGGTGAGACAATAAGAACAGATTGAGACAAGTTGTGATGAACTATTGTATAGCAAACCCATGCAATTCAAACCAACTGGCTAAGTCATATATGAATTATACTGTGGCTGATACTTATAAGCTTATTTAAGGTGTTTCTGTTTATTTTTGTTATTGAAATGGTACTGCGGTCATTCATATGGAATTCACTTTCTTTTGCATTATGGCAGTATAGGTTGAAACAGGGTTGTGATATGAGCACTTTTATTATGAACAAAGCCTGCAAGAGCACTTAAAACTCAGCCCTGAAAATTATCAAAATATTCATGATTTTAATGGTATAGAAGTAAGCAGCTCAATTTATTTATCATTAGGTGTACTAAGCGATTAGGATTTAAGTCTCTTGTTACATATACAGTGTAGCACCAGTGATGACATACAAACCAATGACCCTTCAGCCAGACACAAATCTCTACATGTGGTTATTTAGAACTGGCCCTGTTTTCACAAAAAAGATAGTTGTAAAACATCCTTTTCCCAAAATATGGCTGCTATATAAGAATGCTTATACTTCATTATGCTGTTCATGCTTAAGAGAAACACTTTAATTTCAAAAAGCCTCAATTACTTTCAAGAATAAGTTGAATCTTTTGTAACATACAGACAAAATGCCACTAAGCATTTTGCTCAGTGTGCTAATGATTCTTTCAGCTTGCCACCTTAATAATAATAATAATATTAATATTAATAATAATGGAATTGCATAGTCAGCTCCACTGTGAAACTAACAACTTAAAAGACCAGGAAGTATCATGGAGGTGACGTAAAAAAGAAGGCTGAAAGCCTAATCATCGCTGCCCAGGATCAAGCATTGAAAAGGGATATATATACCACACAAGTGCAATGAACCTCTGCAGAATGTGTGAGAAGATAGTTGAAAGCATGACTCACATTGTTAGTGCTTGTGAAAGTTTTGTGAAGACACGACAAAGTAGCCCAAAACCTTCACTGGCTGCTATGCTGGAAGTATGGATACAAGGTAACAAGTGCTTGGTACCAACATACACTGGAAAAGGTAATGGATGAAAAGTGGAAGACTTTGATTTCCAGACAAACAAGGTGTTAGAGCACTGAAGGCTGAATGTAGTATTCATCCCCTTGGGATGGGGGTAGGTTGATGAAATAGAGAACCAATCAAGTACTTGGATTGATGGTATTGACTACTTCCCTCCCTTGAATTTTGGGCTTGTGCCTATGTTAGAAACTATTATTATTAAGGATGGTGGATTAGTAGAAGCATTAAAGCATCAAACAAAATGCTTTGCAGTATTTGATCTAGTTTTTTTACACTCCGAGTTCAATCCCGCTGAAGCCAGCTTTGTCTTGCATCCCTCAAGGGTTAATAAAATAAAGTGTAAGGTGTCATTCAAGTACCAGGGTCAATATAATCAATCAGTCCTTTCTCTGTGCTAGAATTTATAAGTTCACTGTAAATTTTGATAAGATAAACTCATTTTAAAAAGTGAGTTTATCTTGAAAATTTTGATAAGACAAACTCATATAAAAAAGTGAGTTTATCTTATTAGGAATAATTTTTTAAAGGGATTCTAAATATATGAGTCTTGTGAATGTTATTTCCATTGTGCATATGTAAATATTTGACTCTATCAGAATTGTTTGATCATTTCAGTGAATATCAAGGTGAAATTTATAGAAGAAACTGATTTGTGAAAATATATACATACAGTGCCCGAAAGCTTAAAAAAGAAAAGAAAAAGCTTGAATAATATTGTAGAGAGAATCAGTCCTTTCTTTGTTCTTTAATGATCAGATAATGATCTCTGTGTTTCTCTTGCTAAGCTTATTTACCTGCAGTATAAAGTACAAGGAACATTGACAGGATCTATAAGTGAGTGAAATCCTACTTATCAAAGCTCCAAAAGCTCCAGTTCAACCATTCAAGTCTATTTATAGATTCTGTCAATGTTTCTGGCACTTTAGAATGCTGTATATTGACTTGTACACTTATTTGACAATTATTTGTTGTTTTCTATCTGCTTATATCAATATATTTGTTTGCTTGTCTACTTTTAATTTGTGGGTGTAAGAACTTTTGATGATTAGTCCTTCTCGTTCTTTAACTATATTTGATTCTGCTTGGATTATTAACATGATTTGGAAACACAGCTGGCTTATTACTCGTGAAACAGCTGCAAGAGAAGTTCAGGCACACAAAAATCTGCTGTGTAGCAGTTGGCTGAGAGAATGCATTTTACAGGTTATGACGTAATAGATTGGAATATAAAAAAAAAAATTATAATGTAGGTGACTGTTTTGTGAAAAACTTTCAGATCATGTTTTTGAGCTGGTCAGAAGTAGCTTTAAGAAAAACTCAGCTGTACTGTCACCTTCTTTTGATCTTTAAAAGAAAACATAAGATTTAAAGTTATGATAATGAAGTTT
>NC_068981.1:166843294-166847973 GCF_001194135.2 Octopus bimaculoides
TTAAAAGAAAACATAAGATTTAAAGTTATGATAATGAAGTTTGTAACAGTGTAGTGTATTTGTTATCAGACTTAACTGGCAATCAATTATTTCACAGTTAGCTTTTGCTCTTTTTTTTTTTTTTTTTCACATGCTTTTATATTTCTCTCTATATATATATAAATGAATTTGTATATATTATTGCTTGCTAACATAGCAGGGATGAGATTTGCAAATTTGGACATTTTCCTATTTTTTAAATTCTTTTTACATCAAATTATTCAGTTATGAAACCTAATGCTAAGAGCTTTTTACAGTGGCTCTAGCAACAGTAAAAGAACAAATAATAACAATGTTATTGGATTTGTAGTAATTTCCTGAGAATTGATCTTCTAACATCTCTGTCTAGATAAGGTGTTCTTTTAGCCACAAAAGCATATTTTGCAATATAAATCTTCAAGTGTTGAACCTCAAATATGGACAACTGAACATGCTTTTTAACTTTTATGCCAGCAATTAATATTTTGTGGCAGCTGTGTTTAATTACAGACTAACTTCTGTCTTATATTATTTACACACCAAAATGCAGACAAATCATTTAAAAATATTTTATTGTTTTCTTATACAAAGCCTTGATTGTAAATTCTTGTAAGAGATTGGCATCATAGAGATTTTAATGATCTAGATGCAACTTTAATCTACTTCATACGAAGATTGCTAAAAGACAATTCTCTCACCTCCCTCTAGAAAATCATCCAAAGATGTAGCCAATCATTAGGCTCTGCTTTGTGTCAAAGTCTATTAAAAGATGATTCTCTTCCAGTGAACATTGAATAAAATCAAATCATTTTCATATATAAATAAAAACAGGTAGAAAGAGGCAGAATCTAAACTTGAGCATTGACTGTTAGTTCCTGTATTTTCTGGCATACAGGTCAAACATTTCAAACTAAAATTTACAGCCAAAATAGGTAGGTTGACTTTGGAGGACCAACAGTTCTGTGTGAAATGCAGCAGTGTTTGGAAAGATAGTGATGATGCTTGAATGTTCACCCTATATATTATGTTGACTTGTATGCTGAAAATACAGTAAGCCTATTAACCATTATATAAACATTATGACATGCTATCCATTAATTTGTCTTTAGATCCTATAATGTAGCATGGGAAACAGAATCTTTATGAAAAATCTTTTTAACCTTTAAAAATTTGCTACTGTGCTGCAAATACTCAATATAAACCACATTCCTTTAAGTTTTACAATACAAGACTACAATAGTTCTCTTATGTAGTCTATGTCTAACTCACAAAATTAATAAAACTTTTTGGAATAATCAACAATATGCTGATTATTATGAATCTTTCAACATTATAGAATCAAATGTGCCACCTTTCTTTTGATTTTTTTTCTTTTGCCGCATGGTATTTGTTTTAACTCTTTATACTCTAAATTTAAGTACCATTTAGTCTACCTTGACTTTCAACAAAAGAATGATGAAAATGTACCCATTCAATGGTGGTGAATAGAACTTGTAGCATATACATTCAAGCATAGCATGCTGTTTGTATCCCGTTGTGTCCACTACTCTGATTGGTTGGTATTGGCACAATTTGTTGCCTACTCTGTTGTGCCAACTGACCATGGATAGCCAGTCAGAGACTTTAGATAGCATCATGTGAACAACCTTTTTCAAACCCTATTTCATGCCTACTACTTTCTATAAAAACCCAGCTTTTCCCTCAATACATGTCTTTGCTTCCTGACCTTTTAAGGTCAAGCCACTGACCATGTAGACACAGCCAGTTCCAGTGATGACTCCACAGCAGCTACGTTGAGACTTACCAACTTTCTCCAACAGCATTATGGCAACCTCTATCTTTGTCACCACCATCATGTTCTTAGCATTGTCAACAACTCTCTATGTACACAGCTCAGCAAGCAACTCGCCCAGGTTCCAACACTTCTCTATTTGTGAATTACTTCACCATGGATCAACAATGAATATACAATCTTCAAGAACTCCTGTACCAAGTGACCCAGGCAGCAGCATCACAGTCACAGCTTCATGTATGACATGTACCGGCAACTGGCTCAGTATCATGACCGCGACTTCTTGATACAGTATTTCAACTACTGTGTATAAATGACGATGAACTGGTATTATTTATCTTACTTGTGTCTATGAACATTCTTCTCACTTCTCTTTAAAAACTCTTTCACTGTCTACTTATCAACATCCTTAAACATACACAACACACACATACATCCATGCCTATAATCACATACACGCATAAACTTTCTTCTCACGACAGCCTGTCAATTTATTTCTGTATCTATGACGCACACACAGACACACGTTATTATATCAATAAATCTTCTCTTAATCATTCTACGTGGTTGTGTCTCCATTTTCTCTCTGGCACTTATATGTAGCATTCAATTATGTATTTATTGTATTGACTGTGTGATGTACTAAAGAACCATTCTCGTCACCTCACACCACACAGTCCCTACAAACTAAAAGAACATTGGATCAGATGCCCAGCAGTATTTGTTCCTGTTCTTTGCAGTCTGAGTTTATTCTGCTATGGTATACCTGGGGAGAATCTGTTGTCTAATTTAACACTGCCACCTGACACCATGTCTGCCTTTAGCAGAGTCTATTCTGTTATAAGCATTCAGGCAAAATCTCTTGTTTCAGAATAAGTTCCTCTTTCATACCAGTATTGGAGACTCTGTAAAGAGCCATAAGAACTGCTTCTCCTCTTGATCAACAGATATATATATATAAATTAATAGTTATCGCCAAGCCAACATGGCAGTCCCAAAATTAGGACGAAAGCTGCCGTGAATTAGCTCCAAGAAGCCATCGCCTCTAGCTAGCTATGTGACACACGAAACCTGTGTCCTTTATAACCTTCGAACAGGGGAGGTCAGCAGTGTCCCCCTGCTGGTTTGGCATCTGCAGACTAGTTTCAGGGTGTTGCCCCTTGTCAATGCAGAGCAGCCAAGCCTTATATATATATATATATATATATATATATATATATGGTTAATAAATTCAAAATAGGATAAAAATCTTTTACAAGAATTTTATCAGGAAGCTAGTGTGTAAAAAAATTCATAAGGGAAATTTCTATTCCCAAGAATATAATTATTTGTTTATATTTATATAAGGACATTACTACAGAATAATGCCACGCAACAGACTTCCCAAATAAACACATTTTAGTACTGAATGCGAGGAAAGCAACCCTCAAAAGAAACCAACTTTATTTTTTAAAAACTCAACTATGTATCGACCAATTTCGCGATTACCAGAATGAAATCTAGTTTCCGTTCATCAGCATAGTATAGTACCAAATATATATAAATAAACAAAATCCTCACCTTACTGAAACGAACACCTTATGTATCCGACACAGCAAAGGGAATGATGCTTATCTATATATATCTCTTCAAAAAAAACGGGAATCTTTCTGAGTTGCTCTCGGCACATGTGTCCAAAGCGGAATAAAATTCAGCATTGAATATATTCCGGGTATATATTTGATTAATAAATTCAAAATAGGATAAAAATCTTTTACAAGAATTTTATCAGGAAGCTAGTGTAAGGTATAGAAACCAATCTAAAATTAAACAGATGTGGAAGAAGTCTTCTGGCCCATCCAGGTTGGCAGTAACTCCTGATACAAACTGTTCCAGATTCTGACAACACATAACAGCATAGAAAGCTAATGTAAAATGAGTGTGTGCATTATACATACATTTGTGTGTGTGTGTGTTAAATATGAGGTAGCTATGTATCTCCTCTACACCAAGACAGCTTTTCCTCAATCACTTTAATCTCACAACACCTGGCACAAATCCACCTTTTCACTACGACTTCTTCAATCAGCTGAGTGGTGAGGTCTATCTTGCAAGTTACTTAGTGATCTCCTAAGTGCAGGTGCCATGAAAAAAAGCACCCAGTACATTCTATAAAAGTGGTTTGTGTTAGCAAGGGTATCCAGTCATAGAAACCATGCCAAAGCAGACACTGGAGTTCAATGTAGCCCTGTGGCTCACTGGATACTGTCAAAACTGTCAAACCTGTGCCAGCATGGAAGATGGATGTTAAATGATGATGGTGATGAAGCTGGTGATGATGTCTGTCTCGCATACACATACAAGAGAAGGTTTATGTCTACTCATGGCTTCATAGGCACCTAAAACAAATAGCATTTACCTGCTATCAACTCATCCTCAGTTCTGAGTGACAGCTGTTGTAGCAATACACACACACATATACATGCACACATATATATACACACATACACACCCACAGAGTATTTACTGTACTACTACAAATACAGAAGCATACACAATTAGACTCCTACTGAAATATATAATATTCTCTGGAAATATATATACTCTCTCTCTTTTACTCTTTTACTTGTTTCAGTCATTTGATTATGGCTATGCTGGAGTACCACCTTTAGTCGAGCAAGTCGACCTCAGGACTTATTCATTGTAAACCTAGTACTTATTCTATCGGTCTCTTTTGCCGAACCACTAAGTTACAGGAACGTAAACACACCAGCATCGGTTGTCAAGCAATGTTGGAGGGACAAACACAGACACACAAACATATATACACACATAAATATATATATATACATATATATGATGGGCTTCTTTCAGTTTCCGTCTACCAAAT
>NC_068981.1:166847983-166849270 GCF_001194135.2 Octopus bimaculoides
CTATCGGTCTCTTTTGCCGAACCACTAAGTTACAGGAACGTAAACACACCAGCATCGGTTGTCAAGCAATGTTGGAGGGACAAACACAGACACACAAACATATATACACACATAAATATATATATATACATATATATGATGGGCTTCTTTCAGTTTCCGTCTACCAAATCCACTCTCAAGGCTTTGTTCGGCCTGAGGCTATAGGAGAAGACACTTGCCCAAGGTGCCATGTAGTGGGACTGAACCCGGAACCATATGGTTTGTAAGCAAGCTACTTACCACACAGCCACTCCTATTTATATAGTATCAAAAAATTTGAATCCATTCATGGATTTCTTACAAATTTACCTTGAATAGACATAAACTGTCTTGGCAAGGCAGTGAGCTGGCAGAGTTGTTACCATGCACTGAGGTCAACTTTGCCTTTCATCCTTTCAGGGTTAATAAAATAAATACCATTTGATCACTGGGGCTGATGTCATCAACTCCCCACCTTGCTCTGAAATTTCTGGCCTTGTGCCAAAATTTGAAACCAATATTTACATCTGGTTTTTGGCGTTTATACCAAAAATAATGAAACAACTATCATCACTAAAGACGAAGTAAAGAGTTTAAAAAATGTAATCTTATTTTATATCTGGCATAAAAAATATAAAACAAATGAAAACCTTTTTCTCTCTGTTTTTGTTCATGGATATATTGTGTGTGTAACAAGAAGATTGGAAGACAATACCACATTTAAGAAAGTTCTAGATATAAGTGTTTACGTAGATGTAAGCAATATCAGAAGGCAGTGTTTTCTAAGTTAATAAACATTACAATTTATGTATGTGTGATGTGTGTAGTGTTTACATGTAAATATGTGTATTCATGTAGTGTTAGGATGGGTTGTGTGTGTGAGTCTGTGGTGTGTATATCATCACCATCATCATCATCATCGTTTAACGTCCGCTTTCCATGCTAGCATGGGTTGGACAATTTGACTGAGGACTGGTGAACCAGATGGCTACACCAGGCTCCAATCTGATTTGGTAGAGTTTCTACAGCTGGATGCCCTTCCTAACGCCAACCACTCCGAGAGTGTAGTGGGTGCTTTTACGTGTCACCCGCACGAAGGCCAGTCAGGCGGTACTGGCAACGGCCACGCTCAAAATGGTGTCTTTTATGTGCCACCCACACAAGAGCCAGTCCAGGGGCACTGGCAACGATCTCGCTCGAAAATCCTATGAAGGCCAGTCAGGCGGTACTGGCAACGGCCACGCTCAAAATGGTGCATCTTATGTGCCA
>NC_068981.1:166849280-166870332 GCF_001194135.2 Octopus bimaculoides
TCCAAAGGTCTCAGTCAGTAGTCATCGCCTCGGTGAGGCCCAATGTTCGAAGGTCTTGCCTCACCACCTCAGCCCAGGTCTTCCTGGGCCTACCTCTTCCACGGGTTCCCTCAACTATTAGGGTGTGGCACTTTTTCACGCAGCTATCCTCATCCATTCTCACCACATGTCCATACCAGCGCAATGCCAGTATCTACTTGTGTGAAAATTTATTTTTGAAATTCTGATCTAATTTCATCGCCTTTGGCTGTTTCTATTTCTTTGTGTCACTCACAACAAACCCACAGAACATTTTTCTGAATATGACAACAGATAAACACTGAAGAATTGAGAAAGGAACTAAACATGAAAAGCTGTTGGTTGATGAAAATAAGAGAGATAGCTAAATTGGTATTAACATTAATAGAAAACTGTTGAGAAGGTCTGGGCCTAATAATATAGTTGGTGTTCAACAGTATATTCTATGTTTAACTATTTAAATGTTGTGGGCATCTACTGTGAAATGGATATTTTCCTCAACATGAGGGATTTTCAGTGGAAGAACAAAAAGGTAGACTGATACAATAAAAATAAGTTATTGCTAATGTATCAGAATTTAATAAATGGATAGTTAAATCATTGTTAACATGCAGAGAACATTAAAAGCTAGCTAAAAATAATTTAAGTGGTTCCAGGCTCAGTCCCACTGCAGGACACCTTGGGCAAGTATCTTCTTGGGCTGAATGAAGCCTTGTGAGTGGATTTAGTAGATGGAAATTGGAAGAAGCTCATTGTATGTATGTGTGTCTTTGTTTTTGTCCTCCATCACCACTTGACAAATGGTATTTGTTTGTTTACATCCCTTTAACTTAGTGGTTCAGCAAAAGAGACTTATAGAATAAGTACTAAGCTTAAAAAATAATAAGTACAGGGATTGATTCATTCAGCTAAAAAAGTTTTTCAAGGCGGAGCTCCAGCATGGCTGCAGTCTAATGACTGAAACAAGTAAAAGATAAAAGATAAGCATGAGACAAATCCAGTCATGTTTTCCTGACCTCATCAATGAAGCATAACCTTTGCTGTGCTTGACGAAGTATTAATGAGAGAATCCATAAGTAAATGCATAAGATCAACGGATCCAAACTACTGGCACACCAATATGCTATGTCCTTTGTCCTTTCAGCCATTACAATATAGTTTTTTTCTTTACAACAATGTTCTCTGTTTGGTTGAGCTTTCTAAATATGTCACCTCATGTAATCCAAATTGATGGACTCATCTCTTTTTCTTTTATTACAGCTATAATGTCATGCTCCTCATATTTTATCTTTCATATATTTACTCTTGATTTTAACAAAGCTTTTTTTTACTGTGTATTTTATGGAATGCTCTTCGCACCCATATGTTTCATCTATCAACCAACCTACAACATTTCAAATTAAATATTAACTATTTTAACACCATCAGATATTCTGGCCCTTGATCTAACAGGAGCTTAGAATAGCAATGGTCACTGATCCACTATTTTTAGATAAATAAATAAATAGATAAATAATGTATTTTTTAATATAAATATTTTAATTTAAAATAAATAGATAAATAACGTGTTTATTAATATAAATTTCAAAATCAGTAGAATAACTTAGTAATAAAAATAATCTTCTGCTACTTTAGTAATAGAAACAATCGACTGCTACCTAAGTAATGGGAAAAATCTACTGCTTCCAGTGAGTCTAAAATAAAAAAAGGTTTTGACTGATCATAATACAAAACATTACATGGCATACTTACTCTATTGATTCTCCGTCAGTTAAGCTGAAATCTTATTGACTGCACTATTTAAGCATTCATTGTTTGTATTGTTTACACAATACTGAGTTCCTACCAACTCTTCTTCTCTATCATCATTACTAGTGTCATAATTTTAACAACTATTTTTCATACTGGTATGAGTTGGACAGATCTATTGCAGAGCATATTGCGAGTCACTTCTGTGTTTTGTCAAAATATCAGTGAGATACTGCATCATGGGATTGGAGTTATCCTCTTTTGTGCATACCTTCAGTTCATAGCCCTTTTCTCAGTTCACAGTGTCTATTAGTGTCACAAGTCCATACCAGCACAGTCCTCTTTCTTGTATACATTGTATGATATCTTTAATGCCCAGTCACTCTGAGATCAATTGTGTGGCCCCTGTCCTTGATACAAATTAAATTTATACATCCAACAAACAGTATTGGACTCATTTTTCTCTCTTGGTAGATTCACTACATTCAGAATCTTTATCATTCACAGTGAAACACACACTCTTAATATGTAATTCAGGCAGTCTGTTCAAAATTAAATGTCCTTGGGAATTGTTATATGCCGTTCACCTTGTTTTCATTACAGAAAAGGCTTAAAACTTGAAAGTTCACAGGGTAAAGGCTTGAAGGCCAATATAACAAAGAGCAAAGTTCTAAGAATTAAGGAGAGAGAGGGGGGGGGGGAGAAAGAGAGGGGAAGAAAAAGAGAATACAAAATCCAAGCACTCTGGGAAGTGTCCTTATAAAACATGTAGGAACAAAGTTAATAGTAGTTCAATACTGATCATCCAAAACTCAAAAATGATCAATGGGGTTGCTGTCAGATTGACCATGAATATTGACTTCATATATTTTACAGAAGTTCACCAGTAGGTAGTGGACAGAAAATAAAGTCCATCTACTAAGATGACTCTCAAAAAGTAGTAGACATTTTCTGTTACCAAGTTGTGATGACTGGCAAAAGTACAATAATTAGAATAAAGATGAAAGATATTGTTTTTTTTAACATACTATAAAATGTCCCTATAACATCATGTTTCCTTTGGTTGCACTCTTATCTTCCATTTGGGCTTGAATTGTTTAACTATGTCATCTTAGAGGTTTTCCTGAATGATTCCTTCCAGTCTCTTGGATACCACTTGATAACTGCACAAATCCATCTCTTGTTTGTAAACCTTGCAATACGTCTGACCCATTGGAATTTGTACTTTTTTATATTCTATGACTAGATCATTCACTCTGCTCCATTCTTGAATGTCCTTATTTCAAATATGGTCCTGTAATATATCTAATATGGATCCTTCGATGGTTCATGTTCTAGACTCCAGACTTCTTCTGCAACTCTTAAGATGATTTTGCAACAAGCACAATGATATTCACACCCAGAAATTCCCTTGACCATTTATTAAAAATTCATTTACAAGTTTTAACCCACCACAAAAAAAAACCAAAAAAACAAGCAAAACAATAATGGATGAAACAGACAAACAACTGCCTAAAACCTAAACTGTATTTTGAAAATGTAGCTGCCTCTGATCTTACTTTTAACTCCATATGTAACCTGAGAAGCTCACCAATTCCCACTAAATTTTCAAAAGTATGGAGTCTAACAAACATATTTCCTAAGAGAACGCATGCAAGATATGTTCCAAGTATTCCTTTCCTGATGTTCCAGTGATGCAAAACAAGAATACCAGTTTAATAAGACACTTTTTCTCATTAATCAAATTTTTAAATATAACTTGAATCAAACTGATCTATTTATACAATATTATATTTTAGGAAAACATTTGTAGTGGTAATTTGAAACCTCAGCTGCTAAATAATTGGTCAGACACCACACAAGCAAACCACCGTAGTTTCATGTGGTCTGTCTATTAAGCAACCAATCAGTATGAAGCGATTTTCTAGAATGTTCTTTTGTACCCAATGAAAGACCATTTTGCCGCTTTATTAATTGCAGAGTATTGAAGGTGGTTGACTTATGCATCTTCACTCTTGCCATCAAACAGTTCCAAACATTTATGCAGATGACCAAAGCAGACAGCTAAGAACTTCTGTTGCCACAGAGATTTCCACAGCTGACTTGGTATATTTTTGGATTGATGGCATGTTGTCATACAGATAGATTTTTATAATTTCAGAGCAGTCTGTTTCTATCCCAGTCGACAAGTATGTATGTTGTTCATTGTAAATAGCCAACACCAATATCTTTATGTCTGGCAATAAATATTCAATTAAATTTTCACACATTGCTTCAGTTATTACTCATATCCAACAAAAAATATCTACACAGACCAGCTCAACTCAAACAGCAAGCAACAGTAAAACATTTATGGAATTACAGATATTTACTGATTACTATATCTAGTAAAACTACATTTTCTCATAAATAAGGTTGTTAATGCTTATTCTCAGAAACTGAAAGAAGCTCATCATATATAGCAGTTCAGCAAAAGATACCAATAGAATAAGTACCAGGCTTTTAAAAAATAATTCCAGGGGCTGGTTTGTTCAACTAAAACCCTTCAAGGTGGTACTCAAACATGGCCACAGTCAAGTGAGTGAAACAAGTAAAAGATAAAAGATATAGATATATATATGTTATTAGTCAAGTTTCTCCTAAGTCAGAAAGGAAAGCACACTCAATATATGTCAGAGAGCAGAAATATGTTTTTATCACCACTCATTATGACATATGACTGATTAGAATGTTATGCCATAACTTTACTATATAAATCTCCCTGTAACTTGGGTTTATTCTCTATCACATCTTCACTATCTTATCTCTTTCTTTTTTCTCCAACTGAAGTAGCCATGTATCTCTTCTATTGCAAGACACCTTTTTCTGTTCCTTTATTCATACTCTAACTTCTCATCATCCTGGAACCAAGCCACTTTCCTCAACACTACTCTTTCCTCTGTTGAGGAGTCTTGTCTTGCAAATTAATTAGTGACCTCACTTCTGCTAGTGCCACATAAAAAGTGCCCAGCATACTCTGTAAAGTGGTTGGTGTCAGGAAGGACATCCAGCTATAGAAACCATGCTAAAATAGACAGTAAAGCCTGGAGCAGTCTTCTGGCTTTCTGGCTCCTGTCAAACTGTCCAATCCATGCCAGAATAAAATGTAGACATTAATTGATGACGATGATGATGAGATGACGATGACAATGATGATGACGATATATATTTATAAGTGCTGTTAAGATTAAAACAACACCTGAAACAAAACCATTCATAAATGTTACCAAGTTGCTCACAAGTGACAGCTGGTGATACTCATTGTCTATTCATTGAAAAAAAAAAAATATTTACTGCATTGTTAAGGCTGGAATACCTTTGTATTATTTCTTTTTACTGTTATGGAAGCAAAATTTTACGAATAAAAAGGAAAAGTGAATTTCTGCAGCAAATAACATAAACATTATAGTTGAAATAAATTTATGGAGAATTATAATGACTCTCATAAAACAAATCAGCACCAGTTGTGTGCTTTATTTCTAGGTAATACTGAGTATCAAGTATCATTCTAATTTTACATAAGGTTAATGATTATTCTCATTAATTGTGTTTCCCTTTCAGCATTTTTAAAGTTCAATTATATTGTTGTTTGTGCTCAATCAATTCTTAAGAATATACAATAAATCAAAAAATATTTTTTGCTTTTAATTGCTTTGAAATTTAGTGGGGACAGTGCCTATAATTTTTGTAAGCACTTCCAGATTAAAATTAACGTGGTTAATTTTCAGTTAGGACTTCTAGAGTTTAATATTTTCTTTCTTTAATAAATTTCTGTCTTTGGACCGTGATCATGCTGAAGCATAGTATTTTAGTTGATTATAGCAATCTTTGTTCTCTGTCTGGTACATTTTTTATTGTTTTTTTTTTTTTAGACTATTCTCCTTGAAAAATTTTCACATATATAGACCATATAAACTTTCACCCCTGTAACATGGACCATACCGTCAAACCCACCACTAAAGTTCTATGGAAACTCAATATGAACTACTGCCTTAAATTATCCCACCTGAAAAAATTCCTCCTGAGAACGACTATATTCACCTACCCACCACTGGATGAAATAACATGGCTCATATAATATATTACGGGAAGTCTGTACCTTATTTCCCCTTGTTATGCCCACATCATTGTACTATGTTGTACTTCACTTATATTCTTGAATTTGCTCTTGCTCTTATTCTTATTCTACTCTATTTAAAAGGATAAACACACCTTAACTATTCTTAACTGACTTTTATGTGTTAGCCCCCTTCTCCAACCACTTAGACCCTCTGAAGAAGCCTAGGGGCACATCCATTATCCAAGTCTTGTCTGCTCATCTCTGCATAACACTGAAGAGGTGGAGATTTTGTTTCCTCTTGGCAGAAACGGCCGTAAGGAACTAGCACCTGCACACTCATTTAGTTCTTTGCCAATTTGCTCACTTGTTTCTATATGCTTATATGTATTCACACCCTTGTTTATGCAGTCACCAGTTTTTTTCCACTCGCTAATCTGTACCACTACATGTGTGTGTATTCATGTGTGTGTATTCATCCAATATATTTGAATAAATAGGCATACTGGAATGTTTACCGGCTGATGTCTGTCGATTTTATATCCTCTCCATTTTCTTATTTGCTGTATAAATCAAGGGTAAACCACTTGTTACCCCTGCAGCTCATATCATCTGAGACAAACAAATACAAACTCTCAAAAGTTATGTACGAAACTGTCTCCTATTGATTGCTACTTTATTGAACCCTTCATTGAGATTAAATGTCTGGTACAACTATTGTTTACAAATGTATATTTATATACACTCACACAATATTTATATTTTGTGTCTTTAACTTCTGAGTTCAAATTCCACTGAGTTTGACTTTACCTTTCATCCTTTTGGGGTTGATAAACTAAGTGTCAGTTGAACATTGGGGCCAATGTAATCAACTTAATCCCTTGCTCAAGATTGCTGGCCTTGTGCTAAAATATGAAACCAATATTTACATAAATAGAAAATGGATCTCCATAAATTATGATAATGAGTATTCCATTTATTCAATCAAGTGAATTAACCTACTCTTGAATTACTGTGTATGTAGTCAGGCACATGGCTCAGTGTCTGGGTCACAATCATGAGGTAGTGAGTTTGGTTCCCAGATCAGACTGTGTGTTGTGTTCTTGAGCAAGACACTTTATTTCACATTGGCCCAGTTCACTCAGCTGTAGAAATGAGTTGTGATGTCTCTGGTGCCAAGCTGTATTGGCCTTTGCCTTTCTTTTGGATAACATCAATAGCATGGAGAGGGGAGGCTGGTATGTATGGTCGACTGCTGGCCTTCTGTAAACAACTTTGCTTAGACTTGTGCCTCAGAGGGTAACTTTCTAAGTGCAATCCTATGGTCATTCATGACCGAAGGGGGACACTCAGTCAAGTATTTTTCAGGTAGACTCAGCATGACTGTATGGTAACATTTGCTTGCCAAGCACATAGTTTTGGGTTCAGTTCACTGTGTAGGACTTTGTGCAAGTGTCTCCTACTACATCCCCAGGCCAACAAAAGCCTTGGGCATGTGGATTTGGTTGACAGAAACTGAAAGAAGTTTGTTGTGTATATATATGTGTTACTGTCTCCTTGCTTTAATATTTTGTGATAGTTGAAAATGAGAGTCACTGTCCTGTAAGCTGTGTTCTTCATTTCTAATCTTCTTTGAAAACAAGGAAGTATTATCACAGTCACAGGGAAGTACTATCTGGAAACAGGCGAGGGTTGGTGACAAGAAGGGTATTCAGCCATAGATAATTTCCTCTCAACAAAATCCTTGAGCATGGAAAGGTGGAAGTTAGACTTATGATGATGATGATGATGATGATTCTGAATGACACAGAGTATGCCAAGGTTGAGCCTTTTAACTACAGATACAACACATTAGATGGGCTTTCTGAAAATTTCTTTCTGCTCAGTTTCACTTATAAGGCTTGGGTTGGCCCAAGGCTATTTACAGTAAAAGACATTTGCCCAAGGTGTCATGCAGTAGTATTGAACCCAGACCTCCTCTCCTTGATTGCAAAGTAAGCTTCTCAACCACTTATCCATGATGATGTCTATACACATTGTCTATTAAATAATAGACAATGGCCTTATCAATGGTTTACACTATTTCAGAGAGAAGTCACAAGAGATGTGTGTATTTCAACTCTTGAATGTTTGCATTTCTTAGTCTGGAATTATTCCAATCGTAGCTCATGGAAAACTGTTCCAGGCATTGATGGCTGAGTACAAGAAGTTCTTATTGATAGTGAAGATTTTGGTATCTGGTTAAAAAAGTGTAAGAGCTGGTTTTTATTCTTTGTTGCCTTCATAATGACAGGATTATGTTGCCTTTGGTGGTATAGAGAGGATCTAAGTGCTCTAAGCAAAAACCATTTTGGTGCCTCCAACTTAATTAACAAGCATGATGAATAAGACAAAATTTTGCACTCCATCACACTTGCGCTAGGGGGCAACTCTCCTCATCCTCCCGCTGACTACGCCTCTAATTGTATAAGAAGCAACTTAAATCTTAGTAAGTGGTATATTTATTTGGTAGAGTGTTGTTGAAAGACATTCTACCGACTGTATGGGATGTCAAAGGTATATTTGAACACAGCACTACAAGATAATACTCGTCAGTTTAAGAGGTCTTGCTATCAACTGTAGTGAGCTGTACGTCTAAATAGCATGTATTTAGAGCTGAGAATTCCCACAATACATTAATTTCTAATTCTTGAGATTCCATTATTAATTGAACTCTAGATGTCGTTAGCTTGAAATTTTGAGTAACTTAATGTCTTACCAGATGATAAAAGTAAAAGTTACAGGCAAAGAAATTTAATAGCGACGGAGTTTGTTTTGTAAGAGCAACCTCTGTCGCTAACTATCTAAACCGTTTTATTTCCAGAAAGTAGCTATGAAATAGAAATCTTCTCGATATTTAAAAGCATCACTTACACAATATATATAACTTCTAAGGTAGCTTTTGCTTTCGTTAATTCTTTATTTGCTTTCCGTTCATTAGCTTTCTTTTCTTCCAAGATGCGAAAATTATGGTAAAAATATATTTAGACTAGATTATGTAATTATATATAAAATAAGACTATTTACATCCGAATCTTAAAATTATATCATAGAATATTCCCTAGTTCCAAGGACGATAAAATTTTGAGAATCCATTTTCTCATCCTAAACGGATTAATTTCAGATACGGAATTAATAAAAAAAATAACAGCAATAAAATAAGCAGATTAATGTGAAATATGCTAGAGTTGTCCCCCTTCTCCATACACGGAAGTTTGAGAGCGCATGATCGTTATCTTAAACGATGGCTGCCGACCAGTCGAAAAAGTATTTAGCTTACAACCAGATTTTATCAGAAAATCGCCCTTGTCTGGGGTTGGGATAACTTTGCTGTAATAATTAATAATCGTAGTTTGATAGTTATATCGTCATTCGTTCATTTCATTGTACAGTTAAATCGAATAATTAAAAAAAAGTGAACGATGGCGCAGTGCAAGCAGACGGCTCAGGAGTTTATCCAGAACACGTTTAGTCCGCAGGTGGCTGTACTGTGTAGTGCAGATGCTGAACATTTGTGTCAAAAAAACAATTTGACATTTGTTGAGTTAGTACAACCATTCTGTCGACTTAACAGCGAAGGTAAGATTTACATTTTACACAATATTACTCCCCCGAATAGTTCTTGAACTAATCTTAGTGCCATAATTTTGAAAACAAGCTATTATTTTGAGGGTGACGCGCTAAATTGGATCAAAGGGGTGGGATATCTTTTCTCTTTTTCTTTGACATATCAACGTCTAAACAGATCACTCTGTTTTCTTTTTGTTATCTGGACTTTAAACTATGTTATTCTGATATGTTTTCAGTTAAAAATTTACCATGTTTTCTTCTTTATTCGTTAAATTATAAATAACCAGTCGATAAATTTTCATTTAATTAGCCATAAGTTTTATTTTTTATCGTTTATATTTCTCCTCGGTAGATACTTAAAAATGTTCAACGTAAATATTTTAATCAACTTCATTCCATCTTTGTTACCAAGCTTTCATGATAATCTTTGTACGGTTTTGAAGATTCTTATTTTGACACGTTTTATCTTCGAACTTGCATAATATTTTCATTTACGGTTTTCAATTCATGCTTTATCTCCATCGATTCATAGATTCCTCGATAATGCTGTAGGCCTTCAAAGTCATTCTTTAATTTAGTAGTAGTAGTAATAATAATGACACACATTATTTTGTAATGAATAATAAATAACATTCAATAAATCATTATTTTAAGGTGGGAGTATTTTTTGTGTGCTATGTCTTGGGAAAATTCCAACTAATTTTCGTTTTATTATTTTTTTGTTTTAATTATTGTTCTGGTCTTATTTTCAAATGTTAGCCATAACATCCTTTTGCCATAGTGAAACGCCGTGCTGTGAATTGTGTACAAGTTATCGATATGAATATAATTAGCTCTTATATGTACAGTGTGTCGCTTGCGCTTCATTCAGAATTAGTATTTGTCTGGATTAATTTAGAAGCCAACTACATTAATATACTTCTACCCACACGTATTTCAAATCAATACATTATTATAGGCCCTGGATATAGACTTAATTGTACGATTGCATAGAATTTCTTACATTTAAAAATTCTTGTATAGTTATTAATGACTGCATTACTCGAAGCACTACAAATATTGAAATAACTAATCTACACACATACACATATGTTATATGTATGTATGTGTATTTTACATGAATATTTTTGGCTGAAACATTTTTATTTAGATTTATAAATTAGTAAAATTTTTCGAAAGTATATACAAATATAGTTGAATTTATTAAAGCCTATACAAACACACACACGCACACAAATATATATATATATATATATACATATATGATATATATATATGATATATATATATATATACATATATGATATATATATATATATTTATATATATATATATATATATATTTATATATATATATATTTATATTTATTATGTATTCGTAGCTTCATTACTCAAGATCACTGTTTATATATTTCCGCTTTCAGTGTGCAGTTCTCCATTGAGTAACAATTTAGCTTCTCACCAACTACAATTTTGGTTTGGAATAGTTATTATACCTTTACTTTGAAATATGAGTTAATTACTTCCTCGACAGTTAATACATGAACACTTGAAGAGGGGTGGGTCCACATGAACCACAGCCATGTTGTCGATTAACGTGTCATCTAGTTTGTAGTTTCTTTTTTTCTTTCTCGAATTCATGTAGCTACATCCTTGCATCCATTATTGAATTCATTCATTTATTATCGTTTCTTGTTTGAGTTTTTCAGAACGATTCACCCGATTGCCCGTATACAAAGCTATTTGCATTGTTTTATGCAAACATTCTGAGATGCGGAATATATTTTAAAGACAACTATACTCTATAATAAACTTGTAAGGATGAATAAGAAATATATTTATGCACACGAATATGTGCATATTTATAATTCCAGTGAAAATATTTACATGTCTTCCACCGAAAAATGTTTTTTTTTTTATATCTTGCAAGATTCTTGACAATAAACCATTTTAATAAGATCATAATTTTAAGAGATGAAACATTTTTCAATATTTACACTTATTGGTTTGATCTCCGATTCTCATCAGGTGTCTTATTCATGGATATACATATAGTGACACAATGATTTCTAAATTAAGGGTAATAACGTTCGTTGTTGATTTCAAAGAGTTTCAAAATATACTCAAGATAAATAATAATCAAACCAATTAAAGGCGAAGGTAAAGAATACGCACACCACCCGTTTTCAGTGGATAAACTTAAGTTTAGGGTTACGCCGAAAACGGGTGGTGTGCGTATTCATTACCTCCACCTCAATTAAGATTGTTTTAATTAAATATTTTTCATAGTTTATCGAATATATATTTAATAAGGAATATTGTATCTACGTTTATAATAAATCACTTGAGAGGAGGAAGAAAAGCATGGGTGTTGATAAATTGTTCAGATTAGAACTTAATTTTCTAGTAATCAACTACATTGAGGTAGTCTAATGGTCAAAGTATATAAGAAACATTTTCCATTTTATTTTAATTTGGGATTTTGACATATGGTGTCTTTGTTTTCTGAGAGAACATTGTATACCATTCGGATCCAACATATTATTTTACTGTATTATTATACATTATTACCATCTCAAAATGAATTCACTTTTAGTTGTTCCACATGTCAGCTGTTTGTACCAATTTTAACGCTCATTATCTTGACACAGAGGCCACATTTTTTCTTTGTTGTCTTTTACATTGCACTTATTTATACTTTTTACTCTATCACTCACACGCACAACTTGACGATCTTCAGTTGGTCAAAATTAATCTTATTCTGACAAGTATTTATTAGTAATCCTTTGAAGTATTGTATTTATCGATTAGATCAAAACGAAAGCTTGTGAGTATTAGAAACCAGCGTTTGCTTGCTAGAAGCATGGTGGCACAGATCTTTTCCAGTTGTTGGTTGAGAATTATTTGCTCACCAATTCTGTTTCTTGAAAAATACAACTTATATTCATAATCTTTGAAAAATCTCCAGATTTTGATATTCAGTTGGCTTCATTTTGGAAAATATATTATTAAAATTAACATCTTTGCATATTTCAAAAGGAAAATGAGACTGAATACAAGATTACTGAGAACTTTTGATTAGAGATTATTTGTAAAATGTTGAGAACTGATTGCTTGAAAATGCTCTATTTTACGAGAGATAGCGAGCTGTTTAAAAAAAAAATTTAATCTTGCAATAGCTAATTAATGAAATTGTTTATATTCTTTCATGTATCTGTTGGGCAGAAGAAATGTTATGGTCTTATGTATTTTAGACAACAACAATGAAAGCAGTACTGCTTCAGAGTTGGTTTTATTCCATCTTGCTTGAGCTAAAATCTTTTAGAACTAACTTTGCATTTGTATTTGTGGGATACGTAAAATCTTTACCTGTTGTATATTGACCATTGGTAAAAGCAGCAATAGGTGTATTGCCTAAGGAATCCTATATTTCTTGAATGAAAATTCACTTAAATTATATTTTCTTTGATGGTGGCATGGGGCCATGCACTGTAACAGCACATTACTGCATCCACCATTTGTAGATGATTCTCTTCTCCTGGTGGGTGACAACCCTCCAATTCATAGGTTTGTTTGGTAGTCATTTGCTGGCGAGGGTTTTATGAGGTTGGAGTGCAAACCCTATTTCAACCTCTATTAGTTACCCTTTACAACACAGAAGAAACATTGAGTCTTTTCTTTGACATGCTGGTCCCCACACAGCTTTTGATGAATGGAACCATCGAGCGTGGCCGTTTTCGTGCGGGTGACACGTAAAAGCACCCACTACACTCTCTGAGTGGTTGGCGTTAGGAAGGGCATCCAGCTGTAGAAACTCTGCCAAATCAGACTGGAGCCTGGTGTTGCCATCCGGTTTCACCAGTCCTCAGTCAAATCGTCCAACCCATGCTAGCATGGAAAGCGGATGTTAAACGATGATGATGATGATGATTAGTTTCAGATTTTGGCACAAGGCTAGCAATTTCAGGGGAGGGTATAGGTTGATTACGTTGACCCCTGTGCTCAGGTGGTACTTACTTTATTGATCTCCATGATGAAAGGCTAAGTTGACATTGGCAGAATTTGAACTTGGAATGTAAAGACAAATGAAATGCTGTGAAACATTTTGCCTGGCATGCTAATGATTGTCAACTCATTGCATTAATGAGTGAAATTATATTAACAATGACATATCTAAACTTTGTAATCTATCCTTGGCTTGGCAACGGGTAAATAATCTGATGGAAAAAAAAAAGAAAAAATATATATATCTATGTGTGTGTGTGTGTGTGTATATAAATATAATTATAAAAGAAAGATAACAAAAATTCTGAAGGAATAAAAAAAAAAGTTCATACCAACCAAATAGATAATTTTGTGAAGCACAGGTATATTAAGTACATAGCTCATTTGAAAAAAGGGCCTCTGTGGATAGTTCCTTTTCTCATTATATTGGAAATGAAGTCAATAGAAAGACCTGTATTTAGTAGTTTAGTTCCAGGTTAGCCCTGGTGAGTGAAGGTTTTTCCAAATGTGACTATCCCCTTGTTTTCAAGAATAGTGAACTTTTCCCTTTTTTACAACAGCAGGCTGTGAAAGGAAAATTTAACAGCTATTTTTAACAGGGTAACTGACTACATAGAGGCTCTTTCATAAGCTTGAAATATATTCAATTTTCATTTTGGGAAATACTGCTATATGGGATTAATGTTTCAGGATACATATAAAAAAAAAAAGATTTTTTTTCTTGAAATTAAAGGTATTGCAGATCTTTCAATTCTGTGACATTACTTTAATAAAAGATCTTTAAAAAAATGAATCTATAATGGAAGATGTTTCAATCTACATCTTACACTAAACTTGGTAGTCTCTCCTTGAATTTTTGGAAAGTTTCCTAAAAATGTCCATACACATATTGATCTGAATTCACACACAATTTGTTTCTTTGTACATGATTTTTTTCTCTCTGTATGTACAAACATATCCTTGCTCAAGTCTATAGATTTATCCATACACACACACACACATCTTAACATACAATGTATGATTATATGTGTGTGTGTACACATGCATAATCTGTTAAATCTTAGATTTGTAACCTCTATTAATGATTTAGACATTCTTCTAACCATTTCTATTTCTTCACATGTTCACACTAAAACTTGTAAATATCTGTGAATTAGTAAAATGTTCTCGATTCTAAATCATGTATTTTGAGGAAGAAATGCTTTTAGAAGGAAGCAGTTCTTTTTCCAAAACCAGTTGTAAATTTAATCATATCTAATTGCATAACAAAATTATTTGAATTAAAATATTGGTTTTTAGAATTAGGATTATAATTTTTGAAAATAAATTATCAAGAAGTTAATCTCAAGGGAATGATGAATCATCACCTCTTTATTGTCAATAAAAATGTAAATATAAGAGAAATCCAGATAATGTGAGAAAAATAATTTTTTGTCATAACAAAAAAAAAAAAAAATACAAGGAAATAGTATATCATCATCCTTTAACATCCATGCTAGCATGGGTAAGACAGTATGACAGGATCCAGTTAGTCTGAAGACTGCATTATGCTCCAATGTCTGTTTTGTCATGATTTCTATGGCTGGATGCCTTTCTAAAGCCAATCACTTTACAGCGTGTACTAGATGCTTCTTTTATGCCACAAGCACTACTGAGGTCACTATGCAGTCTTCAAGACCATGATCTCCTTTGACTGAGTCAGACTATAGTAGAGAGGGAGATGGCTTTATGCTAGGAGGTGATGGGTTAAAAAGAGCAAGAAGGGGCCAGAACAGAAAAGGTTTTTTGCTGTTGGGGAGCTACATGCTTTTTCACATTATAGAAGAAAGAGCATGGGAGTGGATGAGGTAGAAATGGAAAGAGATAAAAATAGTCATAAGTTGTGTTACCAACGTCGCCTTCCTGGCACTTGTGCCAGTGGTATGTGAAAAGACATTCGAGCAAGATCGTTGCCAGTACTGCTGGACTGGCTCCTGTGCAGGTGGCACGTAAAATACACCATTTCGAGCATGGCCGTTGCCAGTACCGCCTGACAGGCCTTCGTGCCGGTGGCACGTAAAAGCACCCACTACACTCTCGGAGTGGTTGGCGTTAGGAAGGGCATCCAACTGTAGAAACTCTGCCAAATCAGATTGGAGCCTGGTGTAGCTACCTGGTCCACCAGTCCTCATTCAAATTGTCCAACCCATGCTAGCATGGAAAGCGGACGTTAAACGATGAACAATGTTAGAGTGGACCCTCAAGATTCAAGGTGAGCAGAAGTAAGTGGAACAGGAGTGTGAAAGATAGATGGGAATTGAATGATAGGGTGAATATTATGAACAAGTGTTGAGGGATGGTAACTGGGTGAGGTAGGGAAAAGTATGTGTCAACTATAGAAATTAAGCAGGGTTGAAGAGATTTG
Source organism: Octopus bimaculoides (assembly GCF_001194135.2). Lineage (NCBI taxonomy): Eukaryota > Metazoa > Mollusca > Cephalopoda > Octopoda > Octopodidae > Octopus > Octopus bimaculoides. Next base: position 166,865,162 of record NC_068981.1, read on the forward strand.
AAGGGTAACCAATGACACATGAGTAGAGGAGAGGACTGACAGTGCAGAAAAGATGGTGGGATGGTGAAGAGCAGCACAATAGTAATGACACAGTAGACAGCATGGCAGGGAAGAGAGGGAGATGACAAGTGGTTAGGTATGTTGTGATAGTGTGGAACAAACATAGTGAAAGGCAGGGAGATGTATGGTGATGGAGGAGAGATAATTTGGTGACTCAGGAAAGTGATCAATATAAAATGTGAGTGGAGAGGACAGTATCAATAATGGTTTTGAATTTTTGCACTGGGCCATTAATTTTGAGGGAGGGATTAAGTCATTTGCATAGACCCTAGTGTTCAACTGGTACTTATTTTATTGACCCTGAAAGGCAAAGTCGACCTCAGCAGAATTTGAACTCTGAATGTAAGGATGGACAAAATGTTGCTAAGCATTGCCAGCTAGCTGCCTTGAGGACAGTATTGATAATAAAAGCTAGATAGTGAAATGGTTCTGAGTAGTAAGAAGAGTAAACGGTATTGGGAAGAAAAAAGCTGAAATATGCAGTTCTACTCGTATTTGATTGGAGCAGCAGACTAATGTAGTTAGAGAGATGATGAGTGGTGGGAATGTCTTGATAAATTTGAGTGGGGGAGGGGCAGTTGTGCATATATACACACATTATGCTTCCAGAATCTCAGTTTCTCCAAGGTGGGTGGGTTTTATTGTGATTGCATATTACAAGACATCCCAATTCTTTTGTCATGTCCATGAAGCTCAGGGTCCTGTGGTGACTTCACCAGTTTGTCTTGTCTCCCTGAGTCTCCCTCTTCTGCAAACTCTATTCACATTGAGTTGCACTTTGTACAGCTACCTTCATCCAAATGCACATGTCCATACCAGCACATTCTTTCTTGCATACTTCATCTGATTCCTGTTGTGCCTAGTTTTTCTTTCAATGCATTAGTACTTTGTCATTTCTGCAAACTTATGTTGCACATTCAGTGGAGCAAGCTAGCTTCATTTCTTTCCAGTCTTTTCAAAAATCTGCATTTAAGGGCCATGTCTCACTACAAGGCAACATTACAGTTCTGACACAAGCATCATATAGTCTGCCCTTCATTCTGATGGAAAGGACCTTTGTTGCTAGCAATAACGGAAGCTCCCTGACCCCCCCCCCCAAAAAAAAATCCACTGTTCTTATCTTGGTTACTATATTTTAAAAGCCACCGCCTCCCCTGCTATTTACATGTCCTAAGTAACAAAAGTTTTCAACTACTTTTAGTGAGCCATCTAGGCATTTAAGATCTATTTTCAGTGTGCTCAAAGTACATATTGCTCCAGTACATCTATCATATGAAGCTTATGTTCTCTGTTAGTCTACCTATGATTTCACTACACTTCTTGTGTGTTCATGGCTTACATTGTGTACAGCATATGAAGTTTATATCTACTTTTCTGCATATCAAGCAAGGCCATTTCTCTGAAGATACTAGGGTCTTCTTTCGTACTTACTAAAATCTTAGTTTTTGCTAAGTTTACCTTGAGACCTCTTGATTCTAGGTTTAGCTTCCATGCCTGAAATTTCCTATCTACTTTCCCTATAGATTCAACTATTTGAACTAGAGCATTAGTATATAGGAGTTCCAATGGACAACTAGTAATAAACTTTTCTGTGAAGGTCTATAGAGGCCTTATGAAGAGGAGAGGACTGAAGACTGAACCTTGATAGACTCGAAGCAGCTAAGCATTTCTTTTTCTTTTTTCTTTTAGTTGTTTCAGCTGTTAGACTGCAGCCATTCTGGGGCACCGCTTTGAAGTATTTTAGTCGAATGAATTGACCCCAGTGCTTATTGTTTTTAAGCCTAGTACTTATTTTATTGCTCTCTTTTCGCTAAACTGCTAAGTTACAGGGATGTAACCACACCAACATTAATTGTCAAGCGATGGTGAAGACAAACCAAAACACACATACACACGATGGGCTTCTTTCAATTTCCATCTACCAAATCGACTCACAAAGCCCGAGACTACAGTGGAAGACACTTGCACAAGGTACCACGTAGTGGGATTGAATTTGGAACCATTATTGTAAACGTTTTATATCTCATTATTTTTAATTTTGATCAACTCTATTTTTAATTGTCAATTTGGGGTTTGTCATTTCTATAGATTGTTAATGTAAAGTTATTGGATAAAAGTGCCATTTCCCTCCTGGTTTAAAAGACGATATTTGCATAAGCCAATGTACCATTAGATTTAGTAGGAAGTTAGATATAGAACAGTCCTTGTTTAAGTTGAATGAAAGATGAGGCTGTTCTATTACCATCTTTTTATGATTATCTTTCCATGGTTGGATGAGTTTTCTTCAGCACTACATCTTGCCACCTGTTGAGGTCAGCTTCTCGTTACATCACTTCTTCCCATGTCTTCCTTAGTATCCCACTTCTACTGGTTCCTTTCACTTGGCACTTCTTTACCCAACTGTCATTCTCCATATGCACCACAGGTTTGTATCAGTGCAGTCTTCTTTTTTGCACTTTACATTGATTCCTCTTATACTAGTTTCTCTGGGCTCATTTGTTCTCATTGTTCAGACAACTATGCATTCAGCATAGGGTGCTTGCCTTATTTCTCTCTCGAGCCTTCAATTGTTCTCTTCTTGTCTTGCCATCATGCAACATTGCACTTCACACATAAACATCATACAATCTGCCATTCACTCAGTGAGAGAATCTCTTTGTTGCCAGCAAAGGTAAAATGCTCCTGGAACTTTTCCACCATGCTCTTACTTGGGGTACTATACTTTTACAACATCCACCTCCACTGCTGGTAAAATTACCAATGTAATAGATGCTATCAGCTGGTTCTAAGAAATCTGAGCATTTGAAGAAATTTATTATCTATTTTTGTGCAGTTTCATATGAAGCCTACCATCTTTGCCACACTCTCACAACATACCTAACCACTTTTCTCCCTCTCTTTCTTCCCTGCATATGGTTCCAATGCATCTCTTGTGTACACCTTATGTACACCTTATGGAATTTTCCGACTCTTTTTCTGTTTATCAAAATTGAGCATTTCCTTGATAGTAGCAGGCTAGGGTCCTATTTCCTTTTCTTTCTAAAACTTCAATCTTTTCAAAGTTTTCTTTGTTTGAAATTTCTTCTTTGTCTTTGACAGTCATATATTGGAGCTTGGTCATCAGCATACAAGAGATCCAATGGGCAGCTAGTTTTATACTCTTCTCATATGGCTTAGAGAACTATGATAAGCAGTAAACAATAGTAGGAAATGAGAACTGAGCCCTGATTGTTACATACCTGTACATTAAATGCCTTCTACTTATTCTCATTTTCTGAAGCTATCTCTCTATACATGGTTTGTACAATTTGCACAAGGCATTCATCACTTTGTAGTAACCTCCAAACTATGGATTGTGATATTTTCTACAGTTAATAAATAGTTAGATATAGGAACTTGCTCTTAGCTAAGAACCTCTCCTATTGTTGTTTCACTCAGAAGATAGTCTCAGGCACCAACCCAAACTGCATTTCTTAACTCTTTCTGTTACTTTCATAATTTGATATATCAATTTTCTATTTTGAGCATCTTCTTTGCCTTTGTAGCAGCTGATGATAATACTATGTGAGTCATTGAGTATGGGATCTCTTTGTACAAGATTATGTGGATCACAAGCATGTCCTACTTCATTTTCAGGATCTCAGTAATTGTCTCTGGTGGTCCAGCTGCTTTCCCTTCTTTCATATCCTTAATTGTGCTTTTCACAATGTAACTGTTAGCTTCAATAACCAATATTGCTCTGTTATATGCCTTTCTCATGCATTCTCCAGATTCATAAATCTCTCAACATTTCCATTCCTCTTCTTGGTGTCAATGATAGTAAATGCACACTTTTTTCTTAACACTATCTTGACTCGCACTAACCTACTGTCCTGCAATCTGGAGTACCTCATGCTTCAGATTGTTTTATCATAGAGCATTGACAAATCTCTTGTTTTCAACTTCAGCTTGTTAAGTATAACTGGTATCTAACATCTCTTCAAGCCACCTGATATTGTATCTTGGTCCTTTCTTTCAATCTCTTCAGGTTCTCTCTCAGCTTTTTATTACTGTTGTACCATTCCACTACCATATCACCTTCCTCTGATTGGAATATTGCTCCATGTGCAGCTATAGTCGTATTACATTTGTCAAGATAGGGGTGGTGTGAGAGAGCTTTTGAGCACTTGTCTAGCTTAAACAGATGAATAAATAAATAAATAACCATTGTCTTACTTTAATTTCATGCCTCTGTAATGCAATTTATGATTTTATTAACAGCATTGTATTTCCCTGAAGATTCAGTTTTGGGATTTGTTCATGCCACATTCTTGGCAATATTATTTGTTAATGAGGTCTGACTGCAGGTAGATTCTATTGTGATAAAAACAGGTTTTTAAACTTTTTTCTACTATCAGTACTATAAAAGTAAGTACAGTCAGTCTTTAAACTGGCCTTACTGTATTAGTTCATAAATTATGATTGAATATCATAAGTTGAAAAATATTTCTTATAACTTTATAATTTCAGCTTGTAGATGCTATGATTTTTCCCAAATATTTGAATAACATTTGTGCACATTCAGTTAATTTCTTTCATTAAAAGCATATTTCACCATAAGACTTCAAGACATTTATGATGCAGATGTAGCCATGTGGTTAAGTTTGCTTTGCAGCCACATAATTTTGAAATCAGACCCATTGTGTTGAACCCAGGGTAAGTGTATTCTACTATAACCCTGGGCCAACCAAAGCTTTGTGAATGGATGTTTGTGTGTGTATATATGTAGCCCTGAAACTCGAGTCGCCTTTATATATTTATATTTATATATTTGATCCTTTATATTGAACACTCAATATTTCATCTACATTCAATACTTTCTTTCATGGTGCCATCCATTTTTATTTTATTTTATTTTATATCATATATTGTATATTATATTATATATTGTATATTCCATATTCTATACCCCACATTGGTTCTGCAGGAATATAAATAAAACATAAAAAACAGACAGTGTTGGAACTCTTTTAAACTAAATAATATATTCCTCTATACACAATCATACAAAAAACCCCACCTTTTTTGTATTTATTTTTACTCGCATATATATATATATATATATATATATA
>NC_068981.1:166870880-166873400 GCF_001194135.2 Octopus bimaculoides
ATATATATATATATATATATATACCGCCTGACTGGCCTTTGTAGGGTTTTCGAGCGAGATCGTTGCCAGTGCCCCTGGACTGGCTCTTGTGCGGGTGGCACATAAAAGACACCATTTCGAGCGTAGCCATTTTCGTGCGGGTGACACGTAAAAGCACCCACTACACTCTCTGAGTGGTTGGCGTTAGGAAGGGCATCCAGCTGTAGAAACTCTGCCAAATTAGATTGGAGCCTGGTGTTGCCATCCGGTTTCACCAGTCCTCAGTCAAATCGTCCAACCCATGCTAGCATGGAAGGCGGACGTTAAACGATGATGATGATATATATATTGGACAATGGACGTTAAATGATAATGATATATATCTTTTGTCTCTTTCTTGTTTATCATTAGACTGCTACCTTAAAGAATTTTAGTTGAATGAATTGACCCCAGTACTTTTTGTTTTAAGCCTGGTACTTATCCTATCAATCTCATTTACGGGGACATAAACACACCAACATTGGTTGTCAAGTGGTGATGGCGGGGGATAAACCCAGACACAAAGATGCACACACATAAATATATATATATACACACACACACATACACGCACGCACATACATACAATGGGCATCTTTCAGTGACTTTCTACCAAATCCACTCACAAGGCTTTGGTTGGTCCAAGGCTTTGGTTGGTCCAAGGCTATAGCAGAACACACTTGCCCAAGGTGCCATGCAGTGGAGCTGATTCCAGAACCATGTAGATGGGAAGCAAGCTTGCCACACAGCCATACATGCACCTATTATATATATATATAAAAATTATAATTTAGGGTATCTAAGAGATACCACCATGCTTGAAATAGCAGTCAAAACTTTGACTCTAAAACCACATTATATGCTCATACAGCAGCAGGAGAAAAGACAGACAAAATAATTACTGGAAATTTCCAGATCCTGGATTTCTGGCTCTGCATAAGAAAATGCTCTGCCTTCATCTTATCCTTAGTTATATATATATATATACACACACACACACACACACATTTGTGTGTGTATTACTCTTTGCCTTTACTTCATGTGATAGTTGTAAATGAATGTCACTGTTATGCATATGGTGTCCTTCATTTTCAATCTTCTGTGAAATTATATCTAGTTGTGGGGAAATATTACCTTTACCTGCAAACTGATGCGGGTTGGTTGCAGGAAGGGCATGCAACTGTAGAAAATCTGCCTCAGTGCATTCCATCTCACCCATGTAAGCATGGTTAACTGGACATTAAAATGTTGCTGATTTTGATGGTTTTCAAACATTTGCAACCAATTATATAGAAATTTTGAATTTTTAGTTAATAGATGCAAAAGAAGAAACAAAATTAACCAGCCTGAATTTGTCCCATTAGACTAATTTTTGAGAGTCACTAGGTTAACTACATATGTAAAAAAATGGATTTGTTTCTGGAAGTCATATTGCTGAGTAGAATAAAGCAGTAACATATCCAATGCATTGTGTTAACTACATTAATTGAAATGTATCTCATAGGAGTGAGGTCAGACTTTAGTAGGTTAGGTTTCACAAATGAGATGATAAAAGTCTGACAAATACCAATGGGCAAACCTTAATCTACCCATGATAGCTTTGGAAAATAAATGGTGAAATGTTGATGTTTCCTGAAGAAAGTTTATATATTAATTTTATTAGATAATTAATGTACAAGCATTGCTTTGTTGTTCAGTCCCATTGCTTGGCTTTTTGGGAGAGTGTCTTCTATAGACTCAGCCCAACTAAAGCCTTCTAAGTGGATATGGTAAACTGAAACTGTCTCCATTTTCTTGTGTGAGTGAGTTTGTATTTTACCTCATCTACACATTTCTCTGGTTTGTAAACAATGGTGTTACTGACAATGTTGTTTGCTTGCAGTCAGCTATGAAAGCATGTCTGGGCTGTTTGTTGTTCAGTTGTCTGAAAGATTATTACCTTGCTTGGAAACAGGTTGAGTTGGGTTGGCAGACTGACAGGAATGGCATCTGGCTGTTGAAAACTTTGTCCTGACATTAGTGCAACCAACACGAGGAAAATAAACATTAAAGCAATAATGAAACTGATCTCTACATTCCAAACTTTAACCTCTGTCTCTTCTTTGTTGAATAGACTACAATTAATTATATTTAAGCTATGATCATCTGTATTTTTAACGATTAGGATTATCTTATGTATTCTTCCTGTTTTTTTTTAAGGAGGTAGGATGTGATTTGAGGGAAATTTAGCTACTATTTTTAGTAAGTCAAGCAACCATCTCAGGACTCTTTTCTAGTTTGACATTCCAGAGTTGTTAAAAGTGATGAAATATGGATACGTTTTTTCTCAGTTTCACATTCCTTTTTCTAGTAGCATAAATGGGCTATTTTATGAAATTTTTAGTATTTGCATTTAAAGTGAACAAGTGTTCTACATTTGCATACTTTTTTTAGCAATCTTTTACTTTCAGCAGAAGTGATACATATTTTCTTAAAATTTTAACTAGTGATAAAATTTAAAGG